>NC_090886.1:34188434-34200934 GCF_036669925.1 Montipora capricornis
TGAACGTCACGTTATTTACATTTCATAAGAACTATATAACCAAAATACCACACCTTCCATTTTAGCGTCGGGTTAGACAGAGATGGAAACCTTTAGATCGCGGGCTTTGGATCTAGTAGATCTCCTTGAGAGATTTGAGAGCTCTTGTAGTTCTTGAGCGTTCACCCAATGACTCACGTGAAGCTACGTGACGTAATTTGTCATCAAGCAGAGGACAATTGGCTGTAAGCTGCTGGGATTGGTTGAACCGACTTAGCTTTGCAATTATTGCTCTGTTTTGGAGGTGTCAGCGAGATTATTGGCTATTACTTGGCGCAAATTCCGGCTAGCGGAAAATTTACGAACTACTCGAAGTGCTCGCCATCTGTATTTTTCTAAAGTGCTCGCTGCTCCCTATCTGTATTTTCTTAAGTGCTCGCTGCTCACAAGAAAAATTTGACAACTGCTGGTGCTCACAAAAATAAAAACACTGCTCGTATGCTCGCAAATGCTCGCAAAGACCATTCGATACCCCTTGTTGTGTTGGCGTGTTTACCTTGCTTGCATTCTCAATTTTGCCTTTTAGAGAAATAATTACAGATGTAACTTCTTCTGTCTTTTCAATTTCTCCGTCTATCGCTTCTACTTCGCTTTAAGATAGCATTTCTTCATCTATTTCTGTTAAACACCGTTGTTTTCCGTCCAGAAGTTGTCGTATAACATCTAGTCGCTCGTAATTCTTCGCTTCCCCGCAATATTTCGGTTACTTCTTTACCCAATTTCGACACGTATCGTCGATGGCCTTCTTGTACAGATCGTAATCGCTCCAGTTTCGTTTTACTCGATTGCACACTTGATGTACTCGCTTTGTTAGACGTAAAGGTTGTTAGACGTATTCGATTTCGATTTCCTGCCGTTTGTCATCGTAAAGTCTGCCCCAAGTTGGGCGCCATTTAGTAAACGCAATTTGATTACAGAGTGAATAGATTTTTTCCCGCGCGTCGGATAGATCTAAGTCACGCCCGTGTGAAATCTATGAAACCATGAACTAGAAGCTGCAAAGCAAAATCTTAACTTTGAAACTCAGGAGTGTCTATAAAGTCTGCATCAAATTCTGAGGTGCCCTTTGAGTCCTTTGACGCCTCCTTATGGTTTAGTCAACTGACGATACGTGAACCTGTTTTCCCTGACTTGGTTGCCAATCCGCTGTGCACTATTCACCAATCATTGCAACCTCACTGCTTAATGGCGGGAAAGGACAGGGCTCAACAATGTATGGACCGTTCTATAACTGGGCTTGTGACTGAGGGTGTCTCCTTGGTCGGCGGGAGGTCAAAACGATTATAACGCAACCGTGACCCATAAGGATTCGCCACGTTGTAGGAATCTGGGGCTCTCTTGTTCCTTGACAACCACGGAGAGCACCTATTCACGTGACTCCCGGATTCTTACTGGTTTGCTGTAATTTGGTGGAAGGAGTGGTCTAATGGCACGGTTATAAGATGCTCTCTGGCGCTGTTGGCGTGAAAACCGGGAGGTTACGCAAGACGACGACGACGCCAATGAGAATGTCGTCTAAAAACATAAATTCACGTTATTGTAATCACTTCGTGACTATTTCAACCTTTTTAATACGGCAAGGGTGTGGTAGTTCCGCAAAAATGACACTGGTCGAAAGAGTGCTTAATTTAGGGGAGAAAATGAAAATTTATCCTCAAGTGCTGACGTTCTTCATAAAACCTTTGGCTATTTCACGTGGTTGTTTGTCTGACGACGGCAAAGAAATGGACAAAAGTGAAAAACGCGCGTGCAGGGCATGCAAGCTATTGTTTTTCTCCACTAAATATGCAAACTTGTGACGTTCTCGTTGCCGTCGCCGTTGCTTAAGCTCCCTAACAACTAGTGGCGGATGCGAGCGTTTGGTCTAGGCTTGGGTTCCAAAAGGTGCTCAGAAGTTCACAATTTCATTCCAAGCTTCTACTCGTAAGTAGCTCTGCGGGGGACTCCTCCATACCACTTATGGGAGATTTCTAAATTTACTTCGACTCTATAATTGCCATTCTTGCTGCCAACGATGGTATTTCACTTTCAACGGCGCAGAGTGCTCAAATCCTGCAGCCATTGACGGAATCGTGTACATGGTGCAAGGAAATGGAGCCAACTTGAAGAATTTGATCCGTGTGCGGCAAATAGAAGGAATCTGTGAAAAAGTCCACCAGGGCATTGTGCGAGAGGGATTCTGGGTCGGTAATTGCGCCCATTATGGAAACGCTGATGCGGAAACAGGCTGGAATTCTGTATCCCGCATTCACGTGAAAGAAGTACCTCCCCCACAGGCTTGAAATACCACTTGCTTTAATATATTTGCTCAGTTTAAAGCGTTCAGTGATGGGTAGCAGGTGACTGGGAAATTACTTTTAAACAAACAGAGTCGAGCAAATTGTAATAATCAAAGTAGTCTTTACCCAGATGTAAATTATAAAACGCTGTGAAGGGTCAAACGCCAAATTCATCTCACAACAACAATGTAAAACAAGTATTGTACAAATAAAAGGAGAACAATAATAAAGAAGTTCAACGCCTAGTGTGTATTTCTTTGCAGCGGAGGAATTCCTGGGTAGTGGCCCGCGAGGGCGGCTCTTTGTTCCTTGCTCTTTTAAGTCTTTGCTTGTTTAAGTCTCCGCACTCTTTTCCTGCACTTGTTTAATTTTTTTTTATTATTATTTTTTTATGAGCTTTTATTTAAACGTGAATTGCTTTCTCATCACTTAAGACGAAAAGGGACAAATTTTTAACTCAGGAGCATTCGAAATTAGTTGAGGAGGAGGGGGTGCCGCGGCAACTGACCATCTTCCCCCCACTCCCCCAGTTTTCAGTTCGTGCGTTACCCGACTTAAACCGACTTTTTTTCTAATGATTCCGACGATAATCCAAGTGAACGTTAAGCCAAAACATTTTTTGAGAGGACGATCATTCCTCAATCGTTGCAAAGGAAAAGTCGTCCTTGTTTACTCCTCTCTCTTCAAAATTATTTTTGCACAACTTACAGTTATTTTTTAAAAGGCATGTGTAGGAAACATAAGAGTATATTCAGGTTTGCAACTGGATTGTAAGTGTCAAACGACGGACATTTGCCTGACCCCTGTAATTCATAAAGACTGTTTAAAAAGATATTTTTATTACCTAGAATAATTTATCTGTTCGCATTTCGAAGCTAAACTGAAGTAATTATTAAAAGTGCTACATTAACTCTTTTCGAAACTCTAAGGAGGTAGTCTAAGGTGTTACAGGAATCTCTCCACAAGTTTTGGTCTGAAATCTACAGATTTGGCTGATCGCAAAATCCAAGATTTTAATATCCAAACAGCTACTCAATCGAAGCGTCTTTGATGCTTTCTTTGCAGTCACTTTTCCCACTGAATAAAAACGGTTGTTTTACTACTCTTCTGGTGTATTTTGGCATATCGAGAGACCGTAAAGGAATCAACAATCCGAAAAAAAGATAAATTTTAAACATGGAAAATGATGTTTATTACTAATCTATTTGACTTTTTGTCAAAGAAAGCGTATGTATGCGGGCTCCGCCATCTTGAACAAATAGGGACCTTGCTATATATATAGTGGGCTACTAGTGCAGGCGGTCGGGACTGTTTGCAGGTGGTAGTTTGTGTTGCAAGCGATCCCCCCTCGCTTTGTCACTCGTGCCAGATCTTTCACTAACGCGCTAACGCGTCCAATATGGCGACTGGATTTACCTGGCTTTGAATCTAAGCTAGCAACACAAACTAAAAGCGGCCAAGGGCGTAATGGATGCGGCCTCCATTAATATTTGTATTGTTTATTGTACATCTGTAAGACTTTGTTGCCTTCAGTTTAACAAAACTTAATGGCAACCTTTGGGAAAGACGAGACCTTTTTGCTGTGAATTGCTTTAATGATATCATAGATGTTTCGTTAGGAAATAATATGCATGCTGAGAGCACGTCGATTAATCCCAAGCAGAGCGCAGAAAAGTGAAATTAGTGCAGATAGTTGAATTTAGTCCAAAAAAAGGTGAAAGCCTTGTTTCTTCTTGTCCTTACGTGTTCCAGTTCCCATATTCTTATCATACAAAAAGACTTTCTAAGACAGAAATGTTCAATGGAAGTAGGGGTTATATACGAAAGTGACACTCGCACTTAGGGTGAGTTTCAATTGAGTGTCGTAAAAGCAAAACCAAAGTAATTACTTTGGCCAATCAAAAAGGACGGAAACAATCCAGTAAACCTATCGAAACTCGAAGTAATTACACGCAGCCGACACAAAGAACGGGAAAATGCGCACGCTCGAGTCCCCATTGGTTTTGGTTTCACTTCTGATTGGTTGAAAAAGTGGCGCGAGAACTTTGAACCAATCGCTGAGAGAAGAAATGCAAAACCAAAGCATTTCGCTAATTACTTTCTAGTACACTCAATTAAAAATCGCTCTATCAGGATAATTTAAGCAATTGTCTGATATAGACAGTAAACCTGAAATGAATTCAGTCGGCTTCAATGGGATTCGAACCCAAGACATCTGCGTTGCCGGTACAATGCTTTATAATTACCAACTGAGCTTTGAAGCCATACAACCAACTGCGCTATGTAAGCTCCTGTTTATAAGCTCCTGCTGATGTGTAGTGTAGTTGAAATCTATTTTAATATATAGTACGCGAGGGAAAAACGCAGAAAAATGGAAACAACAGTTACAGAAACAAAAGAGAGTAGACGAACTACAGGAGTCAAAAAGAGGCGAACAAAAGAAAGTAAAATACTAAAATTGCAATCAGGGATGGACATCAGAATATAAAATTTGTGTTTGACACTGACTCTTGTTAACGTTAGAAACAACGTCAATAAAACTTCAAAGACGTTTCGACCCAACAACTTCGGCCTTCATTGGTTTTTAAAAGCCAACTGAGTGACGGCTTTCTGACGGTTCACCATTCTGCACGTGCTACGCCGGCAAAAACATAGCGAACGACCGCTGCGCGTGATTACGCGAGGGATTTGTAAACACCCGGGATGTTAATATGTTCGTTTCCAGCGTTGCTGTCTCTCTGCGAATAACAGGTCTCGAGAAAATGTCTCTCGTGAAAATAGCGAGCCTTGTCTACAATAGCCGCGTGCATGATCGAAGTCTATACTATTGACAAATTGGTTCGCGTGTTGAACGCGACTATTGTAGACAAGAAAGAAGTAAAATCGTTCTATGGTAAAAAGTTTTGAAAAAACTATGAGCTTTCGACAGACTGAACTGCTGCCTTCAACGGATAAAAATGTGTGAAGCCTAAAAGCGAAAGAAATTACAAATAATAACGAAAAATTCGCATAAATTAAAGGATAAAAGCATGTAGTAGAAAGAATGTTAAACATGCTAAGAAAATTAGTGTTTCTTTAAGAGAATGTGATACTGTCTTGGGAGCGGGCACGAATTATTGTCTGCCCCAACAGTTTTTGCCGTGTGCCATGACTCCAATGTCTTTCTACTCCGGTTGTTCGCTTTGTCAATGATTTTAGAATTGTTAAAGTTAATATCATGATTAAAAGTCCACGCGTGTTTTGCGACATTTGAGCCTTTAGTACAATGCTTTAAGTTCCTCATATGTTCCTTTCTCCTAGTAGTAAAGGATCTTTTAGTTTCACCAATGTAGCTCCACGGGCAAGATGCGCATGCGCATGCGCATCTTTCATGCGCATCTTGCCCGGAAGGACTTTTTCTCGAGGCCTGGTATTCGCAGAGAGACAGCAACTCGGGAAACGAAAATATTGACATCCCGGATGTTTACAAATCCCTCGCGCAATCACGCGCAGCGGTCGTTCGCTGCTTTTTTTTTTTTTCGCTGGCGTAGCACGCGCAGAATGGTGAACCGTTAGAAAGCCGTCACTAGCTCAGTTGGCTTTTAAAAACCGATGAAGGCCGAAGTTATTTGGTCTAAACGTCTTTAAGGTTTTAATTACGTGGTTTCTAACGTTAACAAGAGTTAACGTTAGAAAGAGGTTCAAAATTAAGTGGAGCTTTTCAAATTGAGGGATAAAATAGGAAATAATAGAATGTTCGGTATTATCTTCGGAATGAACTAAAGAGCATCTTGTTTTTGATATCAGACAGCACGCGGAATCAACAGAACACGGTTCACTCAGAATACCAAAAAATACACTGTGGTCGTGGTTTCGTCGTTAGGGAGGAGCCACAGATGAAAACCGGAAGTGAACATTGCGCCTACTAGGGGAGTAGTATCACCCAAAATTTTTAAACTAATCATCTCTAATAGTAATAAGAAACAATGATATAATTGTGGTAGGGTCAATACAAGTTAAATGGAAAACAGCTCCACACAAGTGGGGAGGAGCGTTGCGTGACCACACAAAGAACGGCTGCGTAGGAGACTACATGATAGATATGATATTTTATTATTTATGCACGGTAAAATCATCAGCTAAGATTACAAACAATGCTAAAATCTAAATTACAAAAGATAAAATTTTAAAATGATTACAATAAAATACAATTAAACTATATTAATTCTAAAGCTGCTTTCCATGAATGCCGTGCCTTATACTAAAATATGTCTTTAATCAGATTTTTGAAAAGCCCAAGAGACTCTGCTTGTCTCGCTTTGAGGGGTAAGCTATTCCAGACAGTAGCACCTCTATAGCTGAAGCTGTTTCTATAATAATTTGTCCGCGGAAACGGAACATTAAGCTTTCTTTCAGAGTCTCTTAAACTATAAACAGATTCGCGGTTTGTAAATTTAGAACATAGATATTCCGGTGGTAGCCCCTGAAGACACTTATAGACCATTGTGGCCTGCGCAATTTGTTGCTGGCTAACTAGATTTTTCCAGCGTAAAATTTTGAATAGCTCGCTAGCATTTGCATCAAAATTAGAGAAGGTCAAAACTCTGGCTGCTCTATTTTGAAGTTTTTGTAATTTGTCATGTAACGTGATACCACAGTTTCCCCAGACGACATTGCAGTAGTCAAAGTGCGGTTGAAGTAAAGCGTGATACATAGAGCGCAATGTCGTCTGAGGAACGAGATGCCTTATACGTTTGAGGGCTCCAATTCCAGAAGCTACTTTCTTTGTCAGTTTATCGACATGGCTACTCCAATTAAGATTATTATCAATAAGCACGCCCAGGGATTTAGCAACAGAAACTTGAGTGATAGGAGCACCATTAATCTCGGGAATTGGAGGATTTGTGAGAGCATACAACCTCTGCCTTGATCCAATCAGCATAAATTCGGTTTTTGTCATGTTCAGGGTAAGTTTGTTTGCTATCAACCATTTTTTAACATTTTCTAGATCATGGTTAAGACTTGATTCTATGTCGCCTGTATTGTCACCCGCATATGTTAGGTGGGTGTCATCTGCGTACATCCATGGCACACAATTCGTTAGACAGTTTGGCAGATCATTGATATATAGCAAAAACAACAATGGACCCAAAATAGTCCCTTGAGGGACGCCGCAACTTAGTGAGCAAGTTCATTGTTGTTAATTATTCGTATTTCATAACGGTGTTAATGAACTAGTGTTGTTGTACCATTTCTAGTAGGAAAAAAGTCTCACGTTGTAAGTTTAATTGATGTGCAGTAATAGTATAAATTGTTGTAACCTTGAGATATGTTTTGGTTGGTGGAGCAGAAAGTGTGCAGTTGAGAAAAGAGAAAGAGCAGTCGAGAGAGGTTGGAATAGGAAAGTATCACTGCTATGAGTCAATAGTAGCAGCCGGCCGGAGAATCAACGACAAAACTCCCTTTGTCAGTGGCGGCAAGGAAAGAGAAGAAAAAAGAAGAAACGGTCAGATTGAGAGAGACGCGAGAACTTAGAAGGAACTAAGAGCCAGACGAGAAGTAGGCGCTGAGATTTAGAGAAGTCGACGTGGAAACTGATGTTAGTCTGTTGGAGAACTGGACTGTTGGCTTTGCTTATAAAGGCCTGAACTGGGTTTGCTAGAAGAGAACTGAACTTATTGTTTGTAAATATTTGAGTAAAGCAATTAGTAAATTTAGTATTATCGTTTAAGTTAACTTGGTAAATAGGTAATTATTTATTTAGTTAAGTATATTAAGGTTTAGTTCACTAGTCTTAACTCTTTTGGGGTTAGTTCGTTTTCCTTGTTTTAAATCCTACGATTGTATATTCTTAAGTTTCTTAGGTCATTTTCGCTTAAATATAGAGAGGTTTCAATTGAGTGTCTAAAGTAATTAGTGAATTGCTTAGGTTTTACTTTACTTCACTCAGTGATTGGTTCAAAGTTCTCGCGCCACTTTTTCAACTAATCACAAGTGAAACCAAAACCAATCGTGCCGGGCTCTCGCGTGGACATTTTCCCGCTCTTTGTGTCGGCTACGTGTAATTACTTCGAGTTTTGATTGGTTTACTGGATTGTCTCCGTCCTTTTTGATTGGCCAAAGTAATTACTTTGGTTTTGGTTTTACGAAACTCGATTGAAACTCGCTCTATTTTATTTGAATTCAGTTTCTTTTATGCTGTGTTGCGGGTTTGTGGGAATGGGTGTGAAGTACGTTTTTTTACTTTTAGTTTTCTTCTGTTCCCTCCTCGCAATCTTGCGAGACCCAGGGGATCGCGAACCGTCACAACATGTTTGAAACTCGTAACGTGTAAAGTACTAAAAATACACAAAGCAATTTGATTATTACGAATGGTTTCAGTGATCGCTTTAGAAGTTCAGTAGAACAAGTTATAGCGTCATTTGGGCTACGATATTGATAGCGTCACTTGCTGATACCATTGCTTTAGTTACCTCTTGTGATTGTTATGTTCATATTGGTTACTGAGTAGAAAACTCATCGAACGATTTGTCCAAAGCTCTGAGTTAAACTCCTCTTTAGGGTCACTCAAGCGTGCTCTTCTCGACCGTCAGACGATCTCGTCTATTTCGGATTTCTCACTGACTATTCTAAACTTTCAATATTTAAAACAGCGTAAATTGATTAGACGTTTTAGCGTTCTAACCTAATTCGACTTACAGCTTTCCCGGCAACTTTTGTTTCACATCACCCGAAAGAGTTTCTTTCTCTTTTTGGCAGTTTAAATTGCTAAACTTTATATCGAAGGAACAAAACTTGAAATTCGATAAAATTCTTTTTCATCTGCGATGCAAAATCGAATGTGCATTCCGAAGTTTCTGACGTCTGAGGTCTTGCATGTTCTAAGGATTGTCTTGACACAGCAGCTTAACCTCAATGATTCTGTTTATAAAATCACTGACTTGGAGAAAAGCCACACGCCACGGAAAAGTGGGTCAATACAACCTAAAGAAAATTTAAATCGACATGCTCTTAATGTAGAAAATTAACCGTTAAGGAAACTTCAAACGCTGTGATTAAGAAAGTGAAAAACTGGTTAAATTTCCTGACGTTCTTACTTGCAAAACTACATTTCAATATTTTTGGGTTTGAGATATTAAAGAAGCCATAAGCGTTCATCTTTGTCGGATAATGAAACAACAACATAATGTGTCACCATGCATTCGGGGGAAAATATTCATCGATTTCGGGTAAATGAAGGGGAAAGCATTAGCTAAATGGTCTTGATAGCACAAGTGTATTTCCTACAAGAAGCACTTTGGATGGGAACGAGAGAAAAACGAGGAGACTTCAATTAAATACCGGATCATCAAACTCTCCCAACCCTCCAGTCCCTCACGGAAACAACGCCCTCATCATGCCTTCATCACTAGGAGTGAACATGTTGTGTTCCCCACCCCCCACCCCCGCACTTTGAGTGATGATTTGCCGCAGACCCATTTGTTTTTAGATTCATTTCCTACATGCTTTTCTCCTTTCATCAGTATGCATATATGACGTAAACAGAGTCCTTGTCCGTTCATTGGCTAAGAGGCATAATATTCAGAGGGAAAGCTGTCATAGAGAGCGATAATTTCAAGGAGAGAGATGGAATTTAATCACTCCGTGACAAGAGCTACTATTCGATTCAATTGCATCCCTTTATCGTTACCTCCTTTAATCTAAACATCATTTGTTTTACAATGCCATCGTCAGAGGAAATCAGCGAGCTTTGCGAACTACATCGTAAACTGAGCAAGAATAGTAAACTAAAGACTGCATTTTAGGCCTGTGGGGGAGGTACTTCTTCCACATAAATCCTGGACACTGAATTCCAGCCTGTGTACGCATCGGCGTTTCCATAACCAGCGCAATTACCGACCCAGAATCCCACCCGCACAGTGCCCTGGTGGACTTTTTCACAGACTCCTTCTATTTGCCGCACACGGTGCAAATCCTTCTTGCCTCCATTCCCAAGTAGCATGTACACGACTCCATCAATGGCTGCTGGACTGGAGCACTCTGCGCCGTTGAAAGTGAAATACCATCGTTTGCAGCAAGCATGGCAATTATGGATTCGAAGAGGTCCATTGAAGAAGACTCTGAGTCCAGTGTTTGCAGATGTCTTGTTGAAAACACATTCCTGTGAAAATTGAGAAGGAAAGAAAAATAGCGAAAAGATTAAATTGAAATTATATATGCTCGATATATGGTTTGCTTGACTAATGAAGTCCATTGGGTGCGAAACAGCCAGGAATCAATCAAATTACCTGACTGAGCGTCGCGATCTACAACACAAGTAACCACATCGTTAGACAAACGAGATTTATACACTTGGCACAGTTGTTTTCAGTGACGCCCATTCTCACAAATTCGTGACTATTTACCTTTATCAAGCCATTATCCCTGCCATCATTCAGATTCTTAAAAACGCACTGTTTCCAGTTACGCACGAAAGATCCTACAGCTCCTTTGCGACCTGCGGGACCAGGAGGACCTTGACTTCCTGCTTCACCTTTGCTCCCTGGTGGGCCTGGTTTTCCAGATACTCCCTGAGGCCCCTTGGACCCTGGTAGGCCTGGACGCCCTCGAGCACCTTCTTCGCCTTTGATCCCTCGTGGGCCCATAGGTCCTTCAGGTCCATGACTGCCAGGTGATCCCGCAGCTCCTACTGATCCCGCGGAACCAGGGCTTCCCGGGATACCTGGGATGCCCGGTGCGCAGAAACAGACAGCTTGAGCACAGAATCTATTTGGCGACGTCTGTTGAGGAGTGCTCTAAATTGAGACAGTTAAGAGGGATCATGTTCCTCTATTTCATTTTTATTTTCGCAACCATTAACTGTGTAGGTCAAGCTCTAAATCCTTATGCAACATCATGATACCCTCGTTACACAAATTTAAACTCAATTTGCCCCTTAATCGGTGTTTTCAGAAGTTTTAGAATAAGGAGCAAGCCGAGGAGTCATGACATCGCCTGTTCGCCCTCAGTTCAATTATAATTCCAACTTAACTGACGAAGAGTTGAGCGTCAGAAAATTTTTCCGAATTGCTGACAAATTTCTCAGAAATAAAATGAATTAACAAAGTAATTGCTCTGTAGGAATACTGAAAGTTTTCGAAGGGTTTATAGTGACAAGGCTTACAAGATAACACCCATGTAATCATCGAAGGTAAGTCCTGTTGGGCTGGGTCAGTTAACACTATATTGGTTGACCCACAGGGTATACTTGTTGTGGTGGTCTCGAGGGGAGCAGGGATGGCGTATTGTTGCCATAAGTGGATTGAGTTCGTGTTAGTTCTCTAAACTGCTCCAAGGATGTTTTCCTCCGTCACTAAGAATCAGCGTGTCAGGAACTCATCAAGAGGAACCTTGTGTCTCCCATACTTGGACAAGGAGTCAACCTCAGTAGATTTACTAATGGAACGCCTCCCTTGGGAGATTCAGCACGCCCACTGATTTAAAAGTCAATCAAAACAGAGCTATCTCAGCGTCAAGAGAAATATGATACTTTCACGGGAAAAACATGCTCTTACAAATAAAAATACTCGGGAAAGGGTTGACTCAAGGAAATAGTGGACTAGAGGCTCAATTTGATGTGCTCCTGGAATGTATCCTATTCCACCCTTCAGGAGCGTATGGAAGAGTACTCTACGACACCAAAAACGCATCTATTGATTTTGTTGAGAAGGGGAAGTTAACTTCACTCACTTTGTTGTTGGTGTTGCTGTGTCCATTCGCAGAACACAGAACGAGCACAAGTAGCATCAGTGCACACATTGTTGTGGTCAGCGGTGTGATCATGCAATGTTTCGTCATCATTCAACCTGGAAATGTTGTGCCTATTAATTTATTTGGTGTTTACAGCTGCTTAAAATTCGCAAATAAGAAAAGGGAGAATCAACTGGTAACAGAATGATGAAAATGAAAACTACCGAGCATGGTAATACAGTCGAGGAACCGCCATGGAATCAGCAAGGCAACCAACACAAAAAGAAACTTTTTACAATGACTGCAAAATTCTCGCGCGCTCATTGGCTAAATTTTATTGTCAATAAGCGGACAGACACATAACTTTATAATTTATGCGATATTGACGCGATATTGCTCGCGTCAGCTTGAATAAAATTGAAGTTTCTCACATTTTTGTCTCGCGTTCTTCTCGTGTTTTCACTTAATTTTTAC
>NC_090886.1:34205934-34213434 GCF_036669925.1 Montipora capricornis
CGTGAATCTATGGAAGACATTCGAAGTTATTTGGGGATTGACAACAATAAAACTCTTGGTTTTGTGATCAGTTTCACTAAAGGAAATGAAGCATATGTGACCAAAACTAAACCAATCTTCGTGTGCAGCTTTTTAAAAAGTAATTATAATTTAAAGTTAAACTATACAAGCCATGCAGAACCAAGGAAATTGAAGAGAGGAAATTTAAAAACAAACTACTTAAATCGTTTTACCCTTTAAAGGTGCATGACTCACAGACAATGAGACTGCTTACTATCTGCTTAGGGCTAACTCTTCAAAAATAACATTTCAACCAACCTTTTCAGAGACCAATTAATTAAAAATGTACATTTTTTCGACTGGGTCCTCGTTTTCGAATGGGTCTTTGTTTTCGAGGTCTTCGTTTTCGAGTGGGTCTTTGGTCTTCAGTCTCCTTTTTCCGGCAGGGTCTTCGTTTTCGACACTACCTACCGATCGGTTAGGCAGTCTTTTATTTAATCCAATCGAATAACCAAAGTCTTCTGACTCTTACACCTGAAATCTTGATCCAGATGGAATTTTTTTTCTTTTTGTCCAACTGCAAGTAATCATTAGGTTGTTGAATGAAGATGAAATTAACTCAAACGTTGCAACTGATTATTTTAATCCAAATTTCTCTTTACTTCATTTGAACGCACGTAGTTTGATAGGAAATCTTGATCAGTTAAAATCGTTACTAGACTCTACAAAGGCCTTCTTCTACAATAGAAGTTTCTGAGACTCTGTCTGCTGACCAAGTAAATATTCCAGGATATATACATTTTAATTTCTAACCATCGCAGCCCGCAAATCAAGCGGAGGAACGGGTCTTTATTTACAGCATATAGCCTTGAGTACAAAAATTCGTTCAGACCATAATTACCGTCTCTGATCCCGATTTTATTGAATCATTGTTTGTTGGAATTTGTGTTCACCGTGGGAAAAACATTATAGTAGGCTCTCTCTATCGCCCTCCTTGTTGCAATGTGGCGGCTTTCTTAGAAAAGAAAATTACTGAATTTATTACAAAAATTTCTAGAAGTGACAAAAATACTGTTATCTTGAACCTTGATCTGCTACGATATGCTGACCATGAACCCACCCAAAAATTCGTTGATTGTTTGTTTTCTCGTGTGTTTGTTCCTTTGATAAGTAGGCCACCACGCATAATTGCATAGTCGGCCACGTTAATAGGTAACATATTCACAAATCACGTTGCAGCTTAGATTTTCCCGGGCATTATTATCAATGACGTCTCTGATCACCTACCGGTATTTGCTTACGTTTCTGGAAATTCTGGTAATGATATTCATAAAATGTCTCAGGTCAACTGGCCCGCACTCTTCGATGATAATGAGCCAATATTTCTTATAACAATTTCTTGAAAGAATATTCTCTGCTCTATAACAATTGTTTTCCTATAAAAACTCTTAAATCGAAACATTGTACAACCATGGATGACTAAGGCCTTACTAGTCTCTGTTCGAAAGAAAAACTGATAACTTATATAAAAAAATTCATAAAATCCCCAAATTCAGCTCGTGACGGCGCACTGTAAGTTCTACAGAAATAAATTAAATCATCTCATCAAAATTGTTAAACGCCAATACTAAGATCAGAAGTTTATCTTAGCAAAGAACGACTTGAAAGAGAGCTGGAAACTGATAAATGAAATTATCAATAAACCGTAAAATCAGGTCACCCTTTTCTTCATCCTTTCGATCTGCCGGTACGGCCCGGGAGGCCTGAATTCAAGACTAGAGTGCAAAAATGGAAACATTATTTATGACCAAAATGGCAGAAAATTAACCAAAATCGATACCCTATTTTATATGACCAAAAGGGCTGAAAACCCTACCCTTTGGGGCCGCACATACCTATATAACCCATATAAGGGAGTACCCCCTTCCCCCGGACGGTACGGTTATTATACTGACCCCGTTGATATAGCAAATGAATTTTGCCATTACCTTACTAAAGTAGAACCAAAATTGGCAATGGAAATACCAGTAGTGGATACTCCTTTCTACTCTTTTATGAATGAACGCATAAATGAATCACTTATTTTGAAACCAACAACTCTTGAAGAACTAACTAATATCTGTACGAAGTTTAAGCCCCAGGATACGACAACATTTCTATGCACCTAGTAAAAAATACCATTGGACTTATCTCGGAACCTCCAATGAATATCATCAATTTGTCTCTCTCTAAAGGAATATTCCCAGATATACTACAAATTCCCAAAGTAATCCCTGTGTTTAAAGCTGATCATCCTGATATATTTACAAACTACTGATATATTTACAAACTACAGGACAATTTCTCATCCTCGTTCCCAGGGTGTCCAATGTGGGAACGAGGTTGGCCAATTTCTTTGCTTCCAATTTTTTTCTCAGTTTTTTGAGAAAGTGATGTATTGCAATGTCTATTGACCAAAATGAAATTACGGCCGGTATGCTCCTTGACCTCTCTAGCGCGTTTGATACGTTAGATCATCAAATCTTATTTCAGAAATTTGAATAATATGGCATACGCGGTCCAGCACTCCAACGGATCAAAAGTTATCTGACAAATTGACAATTTGTCTAGTTGACTACCCGTTCTTGAAACCCGTTCTTCCGATCAGATAATTAGATGCGCAGTCCCCCATGGCTCCATCTTAGGACCACTATTTTTTATTTTTTACATTAATGATCTCCCAAAAGCCACTAAACTGGCTGAGTCGGTTGCTCTTTGCAGATGATAATAGTATTTTTTTATTCTACCTAGGCCTCTGACCCTAGTCGTGCTATTTCTGTAATGAATGACGAATTTACTAATGTCAGCTTATGGATGAAATCCAGCAAACCTGGGCCGTAGCCAGAAAAAAAAAAGTGACTGAGGCAATGCCCATGGTTAAATTCTCTTCGTACTGGTATTTTAGGTTTTTATAATGAGCACATTTTAAAGACAACATTGAAATCACGCTCTATTTTAAAAGAATACGAAACTATGACTGATGCAAGTGTCTCGGTTTGCCTCGTACTGGCTATGGCCCTGCAAACCGTTTGTCAACATAAAGAAAACTGTGTCATATTTAAGCCGAAACAAAAAGTAATCCATATGAGCTCCTCTATTTTATTTGATGATGTGCCACCTAAACAACCGACAGAAGTGAAGTTCTTAGGTGTCTTTCTTGATGAAGCTCGTACATGGAAATCTCATATTGGCTGTATTTGTAAAAAAAAAGAAGTTAAATCTATTGGTATTATATATAGGTCTCGCTTTCTTCTCTAACCAAAGCCAAAACATCTTTGTATTATACGTATACTTTAATCTATCCCTGTTTAACTTACTCAGTACAGTAGTCTGGTCCTCCCGTGACATATGTCACAAACTAAAATCCCATATTTCTTCTTCAAAAACGTAGTCTAGCTGTGCGAGCCAGAATTCCGCTCGCCTTCCGCCCCCTATTTGCTCAATTAAAAATCCTAGATATTTTTAAAGTAAATTCTCCCTATGTCGCAAAATTTATGTTTCTGTACCACCACCGTTTATTACCTTTGCCTTTTTAAAATCTATTCTACGCAATTATGACACTCGGAACTTCATCTCTTCTTAGACCCCATATGTACAGGACAAACACTGCTTAAAAGCGGTTCAGCTATACTCTATCAGGGACCAACAATCTCGAATGCTTAGCCACTTTCAATCACATCTCTTTCCAGTTTATCTTCCGAGTTTAAAAAACAGTTTGTTGATTTCATCAACAATTAAGTATTACTCAAGATAAAAGCAAACTATGAAGCCATGAAAATAGTTCGATTTTTTTTTCATTTCGTCTTCTACGCTCACATCTTGCTGTAATTGATTTCTTATTCACGTATCACCAAGGAGACTTCTCAGAATAGGCCCTATGGTTTTGAAGAGGTCTCCTCGGCACTAACTGTATGTTTTAAAGTTTAAATAAATTAGTATTGAGGTAAATAAAGATTGATTGATACTAGTGGGAGCCTAGGCCATTGATCCGCACGGAGAATAAAATTATTCTCACACCTGCACGTCTTCAAAAACATTAGTGGATAGATCTGGATAGATCGTATATCGCATATAGATACTGGATAGATCGCATTGTCCTGCAATTCTTATCACTTACTTTTGTCTTCGCTTGGGAGTCTTCTATCCGCCAATGCATTTATGGTTTATCTCCACCTGACTTTGACCAAAGGTTTTATGCTCTTTGTCCGACGATAAAAGATTTCGGTTAAAACTTGTTCTCGACACGTCTGGAGCTAGTAACGTGTAAATTGCTAAAAATGGATTGTTACGAATGGGTTCAGTGAGAGCCTTACAAGTTAGAACAAGTTATAGCGTCATTTTGGCCACGTTATTGCCACCGTGACCTTTTGAATAGGCCCTTGCTGATACCATCAGCTTAGTTGCTTATCATTGTTGCATTCATATTGGTTAGAAGATAACTTATCAAAAGATTTTCTTAACCCGCTGAGTTAAATTTGCTTTCTGAGGATCATGAATTCTGACTGAATTAAGACAAACACTGAAAACTAGAACCAATTTGAATACCCCCAAATAACATTCCAACAACCGGCATTTTTTTATCGCGCACTCGAGCATCCTCTTCTCAAATTCAAATTATCTCAGCTATTTCAAGTTTCTCAACTACCGTTAATTTTCCCTTCTATCAATAATTAAGACAGCTTTGCTTAAACATTTTAACGTTCTAATCTTTAACTCGCAGCTTCCCAAGGCTCGTTTCCCCTCACTTTAAAGTTTCTTTCTCGTTTTTTCCAGTTACTATAAAACTTAATATCATGCAAAGGAACAAAAACATTGAGTGAAATTCATCCTTTTCTGCTATGCAAAATGAAACACTGATTCCGAACTTGACTTAAGCATTTTTAAACAACTATTCTCCAAGTCTGAGGTGAATAATTGTTCTAGTATAATCAAACATAGGTGATTATATGAAAAATATGCATTTTCTTTAAAACAATCAATTTCTTTGTCTGTCACCTCGACAAACGGCTTGCGGCCAATTTGGTGATTATTGCGTAATAATCACCTCAAGAGCACCAATCAGCGCAGAGAATTTTCAATAATTACCTATGCTTACTGCCTAATCTGACGAGTTTATTCAGTTCCCAAGACTGCAGCAAGCAGATCCAGTTAAAAATAATGCAAGTTATCTGACAGGATAAATTTTTAAACACGAGTAAATTAGTCTTTTGTGATAAGGTTTCAGTTTACAATTATTAACTTGAATTCACCGATGTGACCTTTGCCATTGTGAGCTCAAAGACGGGTAATAACTTGTTCACGACAAGTTTGAAACTCGTAACGTGTAACGGGGCTAAAAACACACCAAGGAATTTGATTATTACGAATGGTTCCGGCTACGATATTGATACCTTCTCTTTTTGAATAAGCCCGTGCTGACACCAACAGTTTAGCTTCTTCTCGACCCTACTCATGATTGTGTTCATATTGGTTGGTAGAAAACTCATCGAAAGATTTGCCGCTTTAGGATCATGAATACTTACTTAAAACAAACAAAACAGATTGGAGTACTCCCAAAATAGTATTGCAGCAAAGATTTTACCTTCTATTTCAAGTTTCTTGTCTTGCATCCAAGCGTGCTCTTCTCGACATTTGCTGCAGAAAAAAAAGTGTCAAACGGTCTTAGCTATCTCGGATTTCTCACTGACTACAGTAATACTTCCTAAAACAGCGTTGGTTAACCGTTTTAACGTCCTAACTTGGGACTCACAGCTTTCCCGGCAAATTTCGTTTCACAGCACCCTAAAGAGTTTTTTACCAGTTAAAATTGCTAAACTTTATATCGAAGAAAGAAAGCTTGAAATTGGGTAAAATGCTTTTTTATCTGCGAGGCAAAATCGAATGTGCACGTGCATTCCGAAGTTTCTGACGTTTGAGTTATTAAATGTTCCAAGGTTTTTGTTCTCAGGCGGGCTTGTCTGGACACAATAGCTTAACCTCAAAGATCTTGTTTAGAAAAAAATGACTTGGAGAAAACTTATTAAGCACCACGAGACGAGAAAGTGGGTCAATACCACATAAAGAAAATTTCCAATCGACATGCTCTTAACGCAGACAATTAAGTTAAGGGAACTTCAAACATTGATTGTGATTAGGAAAGTGAAAAACTGGTTTTCCTAGTTGCAACACTACTTTTGAATTTGTTTGAGCTTGAGATACAAAGAAACCGCACGCATTTATCTTTGTCGGACCATGAAACAACAACTGACATAATACGTGTCACCATGCATTCGGGTAAAAAAGTAGCAAAACCAAAAATGTATCTATTTCGGATAAATGAAGAGGAAAGAGCACTAATTGGAGACACTGTAAACTGAAATAAAAAACTAACGCAAATTTTAAAAGTCAAATGTTGGTTTTTGGGAAGAGGAGAAACCAGAGTACCTGGAGCAAACCTCTCGGTGTAGAGTAAAGAACCAACAATCTCAACCCACATAAGACGCCGAGTCTGGGAATCGAACCCGGGCAACGTTGATGGAAGGCGAGTGCTCTCACCACTGCGCCATGCCTGCACCAAGTAGTCTTGACAGCACAAGAGTATTATCTAAACGAAGCACTTAGGATGGGAACGAGAAAAAAATCTGAAACGGGGGGAACACAAGGAGATGTAATTCAATACGGGATCATCAGGCTCTCCCAACCTCGCAATCCCTCAAGGAAACAACCCCCTCATCAGGCCTTTGTGAACATGTTGTTCCCCTTCCCCCCTCCCCCGGCACTTTTGAGTGACGATTTGTCACAAACCCATTTGTACTTAGATTCATTTCCTCCATGTTTCAGTTTCTCGTTCCATTTAGATGGAAGTTAATAAATGGCTCCGTGACATGAGCTATTACTCAATTCAATTGCGATTCCTTTATCTTTACCTCCTTTAATTTGAACATGATTTGTTTTACATTGCCATCGTCAGATGAAATCAGCTTTGCGAACTACAACGTGTTTTAGGTGATTTTAACTTACCTTGCCTTATGCATGTTTCTGCTGAATAATACTAAGATTTTGGAGAATCATCTATTTCGGGGTTAAAAAGTGCGTGATTTCTCGGTCTTCAGTCAGCCATTACTTTGTACCCTTAAACTGAGCAAGAATACCAAAAAGGTCCACTTTACACCTGGGGCGAGGTACTTCTTTCACATAAATCCTGGACACTGAATTCCAGCCTGTGGCCGCATCGGCGTTTCCATAACCAGCGCAATTACCGACCCACAATCCTACGCGCACAATGCCCTGGTGGACTTTTTTACAGATTCCTTCTATTTGCCGCACACGGAGCAAATTTTTCTCCCTCGATGGCTGCTGGAGTTGTGCACTCCTCGCCGTTGAAAGTGAAATACCATCGTTTGCAGCAAGTATGACAATTAAGGATTCGAACAACTTTAGTGAAGAAGACTCGGAGCCCAGTATTGCCAGAGGTCTTGTTGA
>NC_090886.1:34218434-34228434 GCF_036669925.1 Montipora capricornis
TACTTTTCAATATGTTTGGGTTAAGATATGAAAGAAGCATTCATGCATTCAGGGAAAAAGTAGCAAAACCAAAATTTATCGATTTCGGGTAAATGAAGAGGAAAGCATTATTTAAATGGTCTGGATAGCACAAGTGTATTATCTGCACGAAGCACTTTGGACGGAAACGAGAAAATATTCTTGAACGGGGGAACACAAGGAGACTTCAATAAAATATGGGATCATCGAACTCTCCCAACTCCCCAACCCCTCACGGAAGCAACCCTCTTATCAGGCCTTCATCACTAGGAGTTTTCATAGTTCATAGTTCATAGTACATATGTTTATTACCGTCGGATTTTATAGTAGCTTGATGTAGCTAGTATCTCCGACCATTTACCCTTCCAAACATGATACGTACACCACGGAAGACAGACCACAACACCGGGAACTACATGGTCTACTCTTTGCGAACAGTGTGTGAGTTCTTTTACGTCCCACAGGATGATGAAGATTGAAGGGTTGTGAGACGGGGCCTACGGTTTATCGTCCTCGTCCGAGAGGACTTGAAAGTCTAACCATTTGTGGATGTAATAGACCAATTCGGCTAACTCAATGTTGTACCCAATTCAAATCTCTGGGGGTTAAGATTCTTTGTGTGTTGAATTTGCATGACAATGAAGCATTCATATTTAAATGATATGGACATACGTGGAACAAAACGTTTTATTCCCAAAAGATTTGAATTGGGTACAACATTGAGTTAGCCGAATTCGTCAATTACAAAGGAAGCACTTTTTCCTCAGTTATTTAAAGACCGTGAGTGTTGGTCTGGCCTGAGTTGAACTCACGACCTCCTATGGCAGCCCGGTGCTGGTGCTCAACCAACTAAGCCACCGTTGAACATGTTGTCTTCCCCCCACCCCCTTCCGCACTTGAGGGATGATTTGTCGCAGAGCTAGTTGCTTTAGATTTATTTCCCCCCATGTTTCATTTGTGTGACGTAACGAGAATCCTTGTCCGTTGATTGGCTAAGGGGCATAACATTCGCAGGAAAAGCTGTCAGAGAGAGAGATAATACCAAGGAGAGAGATGGAAGTTAATTAATGGCCCCGTGACATGAGCTAATACTCGATTCAATTGTGAACCCTTTATCGTTACCTCCTTTAATGTAAACATGATTTGTATTACAATGCCACCGTCAGAGGAAATCAGCTTTGCGAACTACACCGCGTTTTAGCGTTTATAACTTTCCTTGCCTGGTGCATATTTCTGCTAAATAATACTACGATTTTAGAGATTTCTGGAATCTTCAGCCAGCCGTTACTTTGTACCCTTAATTAAACTAAGCAAGAAAACCAAAACGGTCCATTTTACGCCTGTGGGGGAGGTACTTCTTCCACATAAATCCTGGACACTGAATTCCATCCTGTGAACGCATCAGCGGCTCCATAACCAGCACAATTACCGACCCAGAATCCCACGCGCACAATTCCCTGGTGGACTTTTTCACAGACTCCTTCTATTTGCCGCACACGCTGCAAATCCTTCTTGCCTCCATTCCCATGCACCATGTACACGACTCCATCAATGGCTGCTGGATTGGAGCACTCTGCGCCGTTGAAAGTAAAATACCATCGTTTGCAGCAAGCATGGCAATTTTGGATTCGAAGAGGTCCATTGAAGAAGACTCTGAGTCCAGTGTTTGCAGATGTCTTGTTGAAAACACATTCCTGTGAGAATTGACGACAAATAAAAAACGAGTGGAAAATTAAATTGCAATTCAGTAAACTTTTAGCTCAATATATGGTTAATGATAATGATCTAGATCTGGTCAGTTTGGTTTGCTTGACTAATGAAGTCCCTTTGGTGCGAAACAGCCAGGAATCAATCAAATTACCTGACTGAGCGTCGCGATCTACAACACGAGTAACCACATTGTTAGACAAACGAGATTTATACCCTTGGCAAAGTTGTTTTTAGTGACGCCCATTCTGACAAATCCGTGACTATTTACCTTGATCAAGCCATTATCCCTGCCATCATTCAGGTTCTTAAAAACGCACTGTTTCCAGTTACGCACGAAAGACGCCTCAGCTCCTTTGGGACCTGGAGGACCGGGGGGACCTTGGCTTCCTGCTTCACCTTTGTTTCCGGGTGGACCTGCCTTACCAGGTGCTCCCTGAGACCCTTTAGAACCCGGGTGTCCTCGAACACCTTCTTCGCCTTTGATCCCTCGTGGCCCCATAGGTCCCTCAGGTCCATGATTGCCAGGTGATCCCGCAGCTCCTACTGATCCCGCGGAACCAGGGATTCCCGGGATACCTGGGATTCCCGGTGCGCAGAAACAAGCAGCTTGAGCACAGGATCCATACGGTGACGTCTGTTGAGGAGTGCCCTAAATTGAGACAGTTAGGAGGGATTACATCCCTTTGTTTCACTTTTGTTTTCGCAACCGTTAACTGTGTACGTAAAGCTCTTAATCCTTATGTAACATCATGGTACCCTCGTTACACAATTTAAAACTCAATTTGCCCCTTTATCAGAAGTTTTAGAATAAGGAGCAAACCGAGGAATCTTGAAATTGCTTTTTGGGGAAACGGACAGTTTTCGAAGGGTTTATAGTGACAAGGCTTACAAGATAACACCCATGTGATCATCGAAAGTAAGTCCTGTTGGGCTGGGTCAGTTAACACTATATTGGTTGACCCACAGGGAATACTCGTTGTGGTGATCTCGAGGAGAGCAGGGATGGGGTATTGTTGGCATAAGTGGGTTGAGTTCGTGCTAGTTCTCTAAACTGCTCCAAGGATGTTTTCCTCCGTCACTAAGAATCAGCGTGTCAGGAGCTCATCAAGTGGAACCTCTTTCTCCCATACTTGGCCAAAGAGTCAACCCCAGTAGATTTACTAATAAAACGCCTCCCCTGGGAGATTCAGCACGGCCACTGTTTTAAAAGTCAATCAAATCAGAGCTATGATTTCAGCGTCAGTATTGTTGAGCACTATTCTGAATTTATCAGTGTGAAATTAACCTGAAGATATATATATTCATTATTCAACACATTGTGACAATGTCCAAATATGGTCATAGTGCACTCAATACTCGTCATGCGTACTCAACGTAAATCCTAGCTGTTACATAGCAGCGCTTTGTTTCTATGGCGGCAAGAAGATGCAAGTTCGTTGCGTTTGTTGAGCGATGATAATTCAGGTCGGCTTGTACTTGAGCTGTTGTAGGATGAGCTTGATGAAATGATACGCCATGGAATAATATAAGGTAGTCAATGTTACCGCCTTTAAGAGACCAGCTGTGTTTTCTGAGTTCGGTCCAGTTTCTGTGTTTTGCGTGCCGAAATGATGCAGTGAGTCCCTTGAGCCAACAGCGTATCACCCCCAGGATTCACCCCAAATGGATTCACAGTCCAAGTTGAGGAGAAATTTTGAATGACATGTAAGGGAAACCCAACACTGGACAACTTCTGGAAAAATTTTTCAAAATTGCTCCTCAACTTGGACTGTGAATCCATTTGCGATCCTGCTGAGGGTGATATGCTGTTGGCTCAAGGGACCCACTTAACTGACTCTTTACATTAATTACCCTAGTCCGCCTGAGAATCAAATGTTGAGCAGCGTTGTTACATAGAAAAACAGGCCCTTAGAGAGTCCCGCGGAAAATGCCAAAAACTAAGTAATTTATCAGCCCTATTGCTAGCATTGTAGTGATCATCACACCCGACAAGTGATCAGGGGGACGTGTGTTCAAATCCCGTTCAGGGCAATTACAGTTTCTCGATTTCTCCATAAGTTATCCAGTGTTGGGTTTGCTATAACTCTCTCTCTCTTTCTACATATATATATTTTTTTTCCCCCACGGAAAAAACATGTTCTTAAAAATAAATTTACTCGGGAAATGGTTGACCAAGGAAATAGTGGAGATAGAGGCTCAATTTGATGAGTTCCTGGCATGTACCCTATTCCACCCTTTAGGAACGTATGGAAGGGTACTCTTCGACACTAAAAACGTATCTCTCAATTTTGTTTACAAGGAGATGTTAATTACACTCACCTTGTTGTTGGTGCTGCTATTTCCATTCGCGGAACACAGAATGGGCACAAGTAGCATTAGTGCACACATTGTTGTGGTCAGCGGTGTGATCATGCATTGTTTCGTCCTCATTCAACCTGCAAATGTTGTGCCTATTAATTTATTTAGTGTTTAGAGCTGCTTAAAATTCGCAAATAGGAAAAGGAGAATCAACTCGTAACAGAATAAAAACCTTGAGATAATAAAAAAGAAAACTACCGAACCTTGTAATACTCTAGAGGAACCGCCATGGAATCACCAAGGCAACCAACACAAAAAGACACCCTCGCGCATGTTTCTTGTGATTATCCTTGCGCCGCTAGTGTGGTCCAGAATTTAAGGATTCTATTCTAAAGTTACGTCTCTATTTCTTTTAATTGTTTGAAAACGCGCCCAGGGAATTTGATGATGCTCTAAATGTACAGGAATTAAATTTCTATGAAAACGTAACAGTGTTACTGTTAAGTGTTTGCCAAAAGATGTTAAACCAAAAACGAACGGTAAAATGCGACTTTTGACCGCTAATCGATAGTTATCACGATAATGATAAGGATAAGAGGTAAAATATTTATATCTTAAAGTTAAATGCGCAATAGAATTTACAACGGGTAACCGAACCTTAAGAAAGCACAGAGGACTACTAACAGCTAACTTTAAAAAAATGCAACAGGAATTTATTCTGGCTTTAGATGAAGACTATTCTTCAAATCGTGGATAAAATACTTCATTCCCCTGAAGCAAAGGTAAATGCAAAGAAGAAAAACAAATAATAAATCCCATTAATACCTCCAACTGTTTTCTCCTACAAACTGCCTCGTAACTTCCTAACGCTTGTGAGGATGTTGAGAACATATGATTTGCTCGTAGATTTCACACGACATTTTATGCTCTTCTAGTTGTCAAGATTCATGTCAAACGCGTTCAGGACATGTAATTACATAAGTGGTAACTTGTTGGTTGCCAACTCACACGAAACATTTCTATTGGCTATAGTGTTAACCAATGATATTGCAGCTCTAACCTTTGTTTTGTTTTGATTGCTAACAAGTAAAAGCAACTTGAGTTCACGACACCAATGCCTTTTTTTGTTCGCTGCACCAAACTGTCTAATGACATGCCACTGCTCTGTTATTCTCCTTGTACGAATGTCTTTTTAATATTGAAGTGCTTATTCAAAAACTCTGATTTCTTCCCGTAGTCGCTGAACCGCCACGCTTCCGTTGCATAATTTCATTACTGTGACTTGTTTTTGGTATTGTTTTAAGAACAATTACTATACTGCTTCTGATGAAACAAAAATGTTTACCATAACTTGGTTTTAATTAGAAAATTGTCGGTTTCGTTAACTCTCGACAGAGGAAAAACTCCGTGCTATTCCGAAAGCAAGATGTTGTTTCCCAGGTAAATCCGACCCGCCTATGCGCTTTACGTGATTTAAGAGAAAGAGAAGTTTTGCCAACTAAAATAAAAGCCGTTATTTGGTTCAGACAGACTAATGTATGAAACAGCGGACATGTGATCGCGATGCTGAATGCCTATGTATTGGAAACTTTACTGCTGGAAAATTATTTTGGAACAAGCGCACTTCGCTCTCTTAAGATTTTGAATCAATACTGAATTATATTAATTAGAAAGTTGACTGATTCATTTCATTCAGTAGAGAGTTATTAAAATGGGTCACTTACTTTATGCCTAACTCCGTTTACTCAGTAGCGATCTAGAAAGGTTAAGCCAAATAGAGGAATTTAGATTTGAAAGAGCAATTTGCAAGACCATTCCTATCACCAACAAAGTTACGAAATTCATGTTACCGTTTGTTGTTGTTCTCACTCTTCCATCAAAAAATAATAATAAGCTAGCTGAATCTCTTCCACTTCCTTTGTGAGAATTCAAAAAAAATTCGCGTTGGCACAAGTTTGGGCTGCTGGACTCAACACACACGCATAATCTTTCGCAATTAATTTCTTACTGGTCGGTGATGTTTGAGTCACCGTAGATTCAGTCCTCCAATAGAATCCAGCCGTCTTCTCGTGCATTTTTTTCTTGCTTTGTCGTGACTTGGAATTGAAGTGAGCCACTGCGGTTTGTGTCGCTTTGGAATCCAAATAGCAGATATTTTGCAAAATTAAATCTTCTTGACGCAAAAATATAGCAGACAGTGAAATAACAGATTTGCGCGTGTGTCTGACTCTTTCACTATAAACTGAAGTTTGCTGTTTCGCCTGTTTTCGGTTTCGGTGGCAAGTTACGCTACCTACCACGAATAGAATTGCGGATACGAAAAGTTTACATACCAGCATCTTCCACTATTTTAACATTGCAATGGCAAAAAATGTCATATTCAACACAGAACTGGTAGATGATCCTCTCTAAAATGTAATAAATAATCTGAAGCCAAGTCATATTTTTATATGTTGAAACAAGAAACGTTTCTTTTTAATTTTCGTTTCCTTTTGTCAGCTCAACTATCCCATTGGGCGCAAGTCGCAACTGATTTTAACGTGTTTTCTTAATTGAACATAAACCATACAATTTTCTTCGGAATTTTGTTTCTAAAATAATTTCTTTGGGGAAATACCATCAAATTGCAGTGTTTTTTTTTTTTTTTTTTTTAATTAAAAAGGAAATCAAACCTGCTGAAATCGACTCGTCAGTTTTACCGGAAAGTAGGAAATCGAGAACTGGATATTCCACTGTACACTAATTTGTCCATATTTCCACTGCTGAGGCTACCTCCTTTACACTATCATTCGTATTTTCATATGAACAATTTCTTTGGTTGTGTTTTAAAGGTAATTAACACTTAAAGTCAATCACAACCAAAGAAATTTCAAAAACGGAAAGTTAAAAACAAACTACTGTTTACCTTTTAAGTAACGCCACACAACACTTGTCTCAGCGCAAAACCCGGCGGAGCTGAAATGAAAAAGAAGTAGTAAAGACAGATTTTTCGAAAAATGAGTAATTGATAAATTTGCAAAGGGACAAGAACAGTTCGGCTCTTGGGTCAAATTGAGACCCCGACGATGGGTTCCTTTTTCATTGCAGTCACCTTGTAATTAAATTTAAAATGAAACCATCCAAATGGCTGTTAATTATTAGATTAAGAACTTGTTTCCTTTGTGTTTGCATCTGAAAAGACAGATTCTTGTGAGAAATACGATCGACTGTCGGCGATAACTCGAACCTAAAAGGAAGCTAAAGCCTCGAACAAAATTGTTGAAACACTTTGCAATACCTTTTCCTCCCACAATGACGGTTGTTTTACCAAATGGGCTCAGAAACGTCACAGTGCGTGCAAACAACGTTGTCAAGGGAGAGCGAGCCGCAAAAGCTTTAATTCGATCTGTATATTCGTGTACTGTTCCATGGAGGTCTGTAGGTAGAAATGGTTGATCACTTATCGAGCAAGATAAAGTCACATCAAGACAATTACCTGATGGGAAAGAGATTCACGATGCGGAGTCGACGTGAGCTTGAGTTACTCAGTTGAGGAGAGTTTATTAAGAATCAAGTCAATTCGATTTCCTCCGAAGCGAAATAATTCTTCTTTCGAAGGCTTGTAATCACGCTGCATGATCACCGTTTTTCAAGTCGCTATTTCTTGTCGGCAAAACAATCTAAAGACCCTCCTTAAATATTCAAATATTCAAACATCAATGGATAAAGTTAGAATGTAATGTTGGCAGTTTCAAATTAACTCTCTTTAAGCCCGCAGCAAAAAAATATGAGAACCTGCATAGAGCGATAATATTTCTCCGGCATTTAGACCCTCTTTACATAAGAATCTGTCTTATGCAAACATTTTAAAATGAGCAGGTCTAGTTTATCAAATAGAGGACGAAACTAACCATTGTGCAGTCCGTGATAGATCATCGTGCCTTCATTTGTAATCCAGTGCAGCTTGTATATCCATGAGATCTTTTCCTCAGTACAGCTTAATCACTTGCTACTCTGTAGTGTATGGAGTGCGTTAAACGCGTTCTGATTGGGCAATTCGGAGTTAACCACCCAAGTTCTTTTTCACCTCCGAGAAAAGGAGAGAGCAGATCAATGTCCTAGATGCGTAGTAGTTTTGGTCGTTATGGTCCGCTTGCATTGAATATGCTAAAACAATTATTTTTCAGATGATGATCTTAATTTGCAATACAGTTTCGCAAAATTTTGAAAACATATGAATGAGCACCGAGTACTGCTAAACATTAATTGTTCGATCACAGTGCTCTTCTGTGAAATATCCGCGTCACACTTCGATCAATATTCCATCCTTGTTAATTTTTCAGTGTTTCAGCGACTTGCTTTAATTTATTGGCTTTGATTATTTGAACACAGTTCAATTATATTACTGCTAATAACTTTTGGCCTATTCAGAGGGCAACGGTTTGGTTACTTTATCGAAGCAAAGTTTGGATTATTTTAAATTAACTGATGATAGCATTTCGAGCAAATGATGACTGAAGAAACGGTGAGCTGTATTGATTTGTCTCGTGTAAATTCTTGTTTAATTTATTCCTAAATAAAATTGTTTACAGTAGAAACTCCAGAGCATGATCTCGAGTGAACTAAAATAATAACCACAACCCTCTTTTGCTTTTAATTTTTGTCATCTTTATCTCGTATAAGCAAAATGCAATTGAATATTCAGGGCGTTTTAGCATCGATAACGACTACGTAACGACAACAATTAGGGGCACCCAACGACGAATTTTAACTTTACCTCTTAGAGGGAGATTTCTGAGTTCCTTCATGCCATGATAACTGCATTTTTAAGACGTATATTTATCAGCTAAAACACTTTGATCTGTTCGGCCTTGCTAGCCGAAAACCGATGTGCCCGCCGAGAATATCATTTCAGGTAATAAAATCATCTTTTTTTTAGAAATTGATAGCTGAAAGTTACCTTCCGCGAACTTCCCTAATAACTGCAGTACTTGCTTCTCGAAAATGCTATCTGACCTTTTTGAGAGCCAAAAATGGTGAAAACAGTCCTTCCGAAAACGTAAAGGACCATTTCCTCTGGTTGCGAATCTTTTTAGAAGCTTTTAGATGACGTTCCAGTAACTTGATTGTCTTCGACAAATCTCGAGAAGTCTAGGAGATCGCCAGGCAGAGGATTAGCAAACTTGTAGGCTATAGTTCCTCGGAACACCGAGATATTTCGCGAAATGTTCTCTTGGGTGCCCCTGAACAATAACAGGGCACAATGATGATAGCTGTGTGCTCTTAAGGCACGCATAATTTAAAAAATTAATTTGCCAGTATAAACTGAAAAACAATGTAAAATTACCTAATTTGACGACAACGAAAGCACATAACGATGAATCGTTCATTATTTTGTTTTCTTTAGTTCAAAACCTTTCATACCATGATTCAAGGAAGGCGATGTAATAGTTACATACGGAAGTGCCAAGTTATTCTTCGAAGTGACGTTCTCAATACTGCACTGAACTTCCCTCTTTCAAGAAATTAGGTACGGTAGTAGCGGCAATAGAGAGCTTTAGATTCTAGGATGAGAACGACTACGAGTACGAGATTTTCTCATAGAACAACAGGGAGAACGCACAAACCAACGTCATTTTGGCGGGGAAAACGTGATACTGTCGTTATTTCAGCACTATGTTTTGTAAAAATGTCATCGTGTCAAAACATGTTGGTAGCAGTTTTGGTATTTTTCGATTAGCAAAAAGGCTCAGTTACTAGTAATAAGAATAAGTGAGCAACCTACACTGCTAACAAAGAGCAAGATTAATCGTCCGAGTTATAAATCTTCGAAGTATTTTCGCTAAAAATGGGCGGTCAAATTTCGTATATACTCGTTCTCGTCCTCGTCCTAGAATCTAAAGCTCTCTAATATCCTATGCTTCAGCCGTCTCCTCAACCTATTTGAGGCAGATTTAATGTTCAACACGCAGAACGCTAAATACCAAACATCTTC
>NC_090886.1:34240934-34253434 GCF_036669925.1 Montipora capricornis
TGACTCATAGCTTTCCCGGCAAGTTTCTTTTCACATCACCCTAAAGATGGAGTTTCTTTCTCTTTTGGCCAGTTTAAATTGCTAAACTTTGTATAGAAGAAACAAAAAAAATGGGTAAAATTCTTTGTTATCTGGGATGCAAAATCGAATACGCATTCTGAAGTTTCTGACGTTTGAGTTAATGCATGTCCTAAGGTTGTTGCTCTCAGGCGGGCTTGTCTTGACACAGTAGCTTTTTTTTTAACCTCAACGATCTTGTTTATATAATATTGGACTTGGAGAAAAGCTACACGAGACGGGAAAGTGGGTCAATACCACCTAAAGAAAACTTCAAATTTAAATGGAATTGCTCCTAATGTAGTAAAACTAAGTAGCCTGCGTAGCTGAAGGGTTCTTTTTGGAAAGCGAAAGAGCCTTCTCGCGGCTTTGCCGCCGTCGAGTTTTCTTGCGTTCCGCAACAACAGAATCGCCAGCTACTCAGGTTGAAAACTAAGTTAAGGGAACTTCAAACACTGCATGTGATTAGGAAAGCGAAAAACTAGTTTTCCTGATAATCTTAGTTGCAACACTACTTTTGACTATGTTTGGGCTTGAGATATGAAAGAAGCCGCACCCGTTCATCTTTGTAGGACCATGAAACAACAACATATTACGTGTCACCATGCATTCAGGGAAAAAGTAGCAAACCAATATTTATCGATTTCGGGTAAATGAAGAGAAAAGCACTATCTAAATGATCTTGATAGCACAAGTGTATTATCTACACGAATAGGATGGGAACGAGAAAAAATTCTTTAACGGGGAAAGACAAGGAGACTTCAATAGAATATTGGATCATCAAACTCTCCCAACCCCACACGGAAACAACCCTCTTATCAGGCCCTCATCACTAGGAGAGTTCTTGGATTTTAAACTAGCTCGGTGTAGCTTGTATCACAGCATTTACGATCCCAAACATGATACACTACAGAAGACAGACCACACCACCGTGAACTAAGTGGTCTACTCTTTGCGACAACTGTGTAGGTTCTTTTATGTCCCACAGGGTAATGAACTCTGAAGGGTTGTGAGAAGGGTCCTACAGTTTATAGTCCTTATCCGAGAAGACTTGAAAGTTTAACCATTTGCAGATGTCATTGCAAAGGAAGCACTTTCTCCTAGGTTACAGCGGGACCCTGAGTGTTGGTCTGGCCGGAGTTGAACTCGCGATCTCCCATGGCAGCCCAATGCCGGTGCTCAACCAACTGAGCCACCGTTGAACATGTTGTTCCCCCCACCCCCCTCCCTGCACTTTGAGTAATGACTTGTCGCAGACCTAGTTGTTTTTGGATTCATTTCCTTGGCGTTCCATTTATGCATATGAGACGTAAATAGAGTCATTGTCCGTTGATAGGCTATTAAGAAGATATCCGCAGGGAAAGCTGTCAGAGAGAGAATTAATTCCAATTGTGATTCCTTTATCGTTACCTCCTTTATTAATTTAAACATGATTTGTTTTACATTGACATCGTCAGATGAAATCACCTTTGCGAACTACACCGTGTTTTAAGCGTTTATAATTTTACTTGCCTTGTGCATTTTTCTGCTAAATAATACCACGATTCTGGAGAATCAATTACTTTGGGGTTAAAAAGTGATTTCTTGGTCTTCAACCAGCCATTACTTTGTACCCTTAAATTAAGCACGAATACCAAAAAGGTCCATTTTACGCCTGTGGGGGAGGTAATTCTTCCACATAAATCCTGGACACTGAATTCCAGCCTGTGTACGCATCGGCGTTTCCAAAACCAGCGCAATTACCGACCCAGAATCCCACTCGCACAATGCCCTGGTGGACTTTTTCACAGACTCCTTCTATTTGCCGCACACGGTGCAAATCCTTCTTGCCTCCATTCCCGTATCTCATGTACACGACTCCATCAATGGCTGCTGGATTGGAGCACTCTGCGCCGTTGAAAGTGAAATACCATCGTTTGCAGCAAGCATGGCAATTATAGATTCCAAGAGCTCCATTGAAGAAGACTCGGAGTCCAGTGTTTGCAGATGTCTTGTTGAAAACACAATCCTGTGAAAATTGACAAGGAAAGAAAAATAGCGAAAAAATTAAATTGAAATTCAGTAAACTATATGCTCGATATATGGTTTGCTTGACTAATGAAGTCCATTGGGTGTGCGAAACAGCCAGGAATCAATCAAATTACCTGATTGAGCATCGCGATCTACAACACAAGTGAACACATCTTTAGACAAACGAGATTTATACACTTGGTACAGTTGTTTTTAGTGACGCCCGTTCTGACAAATCCGTGACTATTTACCTTTATTAAGCCATTATCCTTGCCATCACCCCCGTTCTTAAAAACGCACTGTTTCCAGTTACGCACGAAAGACCCTTCAGCTCCTTTGGGGACTGCGGGACCAGGAGGACCTTGGCTTCCTGCTTCACCTTTGCTCCCTGGTGGGCCTGCTTTACCAGGTGCTCCCTGAGGCCCCTTGGACCCTGGTAGGCCTGGACGTCCTTTAGCACCTTCTTCGCCTTTGATCCCTCGTGGGCCCATAGGTCCTTCAGGTCCATGATTGCCAGGTGATCCCGCAGCTCCTACTGATCCCGCGGAACCAGGGCTTCCCGGGATACCTGGGATTCCCGGTGCGCAGAAACAGGCAGCTTGAGCACAGAATCCATTTGGCGACGTCTGTTGAGGAGTGCTCTAAATTGAGACAGTTAAGAGGGATCATGTTCCCTTATTTCACTTTTATTTTCGCAACCATTAACTGTGTAGGTCAAGCTCTAAATCCTTATGCAACATCATGGTACCCTTGTTACACAAATTTAAACTGAATTTGCCCCTCAATCGGTGTTTTCAGAAGTTTTAGCATAAGGAGCAAGCCGAGGAATCATGACATCGCCTGTTCACCCTCAGTACAATTATAATTCCAACTTAACTGATTAAGAGTTGAGCGTCAGAAATTTTTTCCGAATTGATGACAAATTTCTCAGAAATAAAATGAATTAACAAAGTAATTGCACTGTCGGAAAACTGAAAGTTTTCGAAGGGTTCATAGTGACAAGGCTTACAAGATAACACCCATGTGATCATCGAAAGTAAGTCCTGTTGGGCTGGATTAATACTAGATTGGGTGACCCACAGGGAATACGCAGTGTGGTAGTCTCGAGAAGAGCTGGGATGACGTATTGTTGCCATAAGTGGGTTGAGTTCGTGCTAGTTCTCTAAACTGCTCCAAGGATGTTTTCCTCCGTCACTGTGAATCAGCGTGTCAGGAACTCATCAAGAGGAGCCTCTGTCTCCCATATTTGGCCAAGGAGTCAATTCTTTCCCGAGTAGATTTATTTATAGAACGCCTCCCTTGGGAGATTCAGCACGCCCACTGTTTTAAACGTCAATCAAAACAGAGCTATCTCAGCGTCAGGGAAAATATGATACTTTCACTGGAAAAAGCATGCTCTTAAAAATAAATTTACCCGGGAAAGGGTTGACTCAAGGAATTAGCGGAGATAGAGGCTCAAATCCACCCTTAAGGAGCATATGGAAGAATACTTTTAGATGCAAAAAACGCATCTCTCGATTCTGTTGACAAGGGGATGTTAACTACACTCACATTGTTGTTGGTGCTGCTCTTTCCATTCGCAGAACACAGAGCGGGCACAAGTAGCATCAGTGCACACATTGTTGTGGTCAGCGGTGTGATCATGCAATGTTTCGTCTTCATTCAACCTGGAAATGTTGTGCCTATTAACTTATTTAGTGTATTCGCAAATAGGAAAGGGAGAATCAACTGATAACTGAATAAAAACCCTGAGATGATGAAAAAGAAAACTACCGAGCCTGGCACTACAGTCGATGAACCGCCGTGGAATCAGCAAGGCAACCAACACAAAAAGAAACTCTTGCGCATGTTTCTTGTGCTTATCCTTGCGTCGATAATGAAGTCCAGAATTTAAGGAAATTATTCGCCGGCTTACCCTATAGTCGTAAGTAACAATTTTCCATCTAAAGTTACGTCTCTATTTCTTTTAAATTGTTTGAAAACGCGCCCAGGGAATTTGATGACGCTCTAAATGTACAGGAAATAAAATTCTATCAAAAAGCAACAGTGTTACTGTTCAGTGTTTGCCAAAAATTGTTAAAACGAACGGTAAAACGCGACTTTCAACCGCTAATCGGTGGTTATCACGATAATGATAACTATAAAAGGTAAAATGTTTACATCTTAAAATTAAATGCGTAATAGAATTTACGACGGGTAACCGAACAATAAGAAAGCATAGAGGACTACTAACGGCTGACTTGATGTAAAAAATGTAACAGGAATTTAGCCTGACTTTAGAAGAAGAATATGCTTCAAATCGTAAATAAAATACTTCATTCCCCTGAAGCAACAGTAAATGCAAAGAAGAAAGACAAAAAATAAATCCCATTAATACCTCCAACTGTTTTCTCTTTCAAACTGCCTTGTAACTTCCTTGAGGATGTTGAGCACATGTGATTTGCTCGTAGATTTCACACGACATTTTATGCTCTTATAGTTGTCAAGTTTCCGAGGTCAAACACGTTCAGGACATGTTCTTACATAAGTGGCAACTTGTTGGTTACCAACATACACGAAGCATTTCTATTGGCTATAGTGTTGGCAAATGATATTGCAGCTCTAACTTTTGTTTTGTTTCGATTGCTAACAAGTAAAAGCAACTTAAGTTCATGACACCAATGCCTTTTTTTGTTCGCTGCACCAAACTGTCTAATGACATGCCACTCCTCTGTCATTGTTCTTGTACGAATGTCTTTGTAATATTGAAATGCTTATTCAAAAACTCTGATTTCTTCCCGTAGTCGCTGAACCGCCACGCTTCCGTTGCATAATTTCATTACTGTGACTTGTTTTTGGTATTGTTTTAAGAACAATTACTTTACTGCTTGTGATGAAACAAAAATGTTTACCATAACTTGGTTTTAATTAGAAAATGGTCGATTTCGTTAACTCCTGACAGAGGAAAAACTACGAGCTATTCCGAAAGCAAGATGTTGTTTCCCAGGTAAATCCGACCCGCCTATGCGCTTTACGTGATTTAAGAGAAAGAGAAGTTTTTCCAACTAAAATAAAAGCCGTTACTTGGTTCAGATAGACTAATGTATGAAACAGCGGACACGTGATCGCGATGCTGAATGCCTATGTATTGGAAACTTTACTGCTGGAAAATTATTTTGGAACAAGCACACTACGCTCTCTTAAGATTTTTAATCAATACTGAATTATATTAATTAGAAAGTTGACTGATTCATTTCATTCAGTAGAGAGCTATTAAAATGGGTCACTTATTTTATGCGGAACTCCGTTTACTCAGTAGCGATCTAGAAAGGTTAAGATGTTCACCAAAAATAAAGGAAATAGTCAGGCCTTTAGATTTGAAAGAGCAATTTGCAAGACCATTCCTACCACCAACAAAGTTACGAAATTCATGTTACCGTTTGTTGTTGTTCTCACTCTTCCATCAAAAAATAATAATAAGCTAGCTGAATCTCTTCCACTTCCTTTGTGAGATTCAAGAAAAATTCGCGTTGGCACAAGTTTGGGCTGCTGGACTCAACACACACGCATAATTTTTCGCAATTAATTTTCTTACTGGTCGGTGATGTTTGAGTCACCGTAGAGTCAGTCCTCCAATAGAATCCAGCCATCTTCTCGTGCATTTTTTTCTTGCTTTCTCGTGACTTGGAATTGAAGTGAGCCACTGCGGTTTGTGTCGCTTTGGAATCCAAATAGCAGATATTTTGCAAAATATCGATAGCAGACAGTGAAATAACAGATTTGTGCGTGTGTCTAACTCTTTGACTATAAACTGAAGTTTGCTGTTTCGCCTGTTTTCAGTTTTGGTGGCCAGTTACGCTACCTACCACGAATAGAATTGCGGATACGAAAAGTTAACATACCAGCATCTTCCACTATTTTAACATTGCAATGGCAAAAAATGTCATATTCAACACAGAACTGGTAGATGATCGTCTCTAAAATTTAATAAATAATCTGAAGCCAAGTCATATTTTTATATGTTGAAACAAGAGACGTTTCTTTTTAATTTTTGTTTCCTTTTGTCAGCTCAACTATCCCATTGGGCACAAGTCGCAACTGATTTTAACGTGTTTTCTTAATCGAACATAAATCATACAATTTTCTTCGGAATTTTGTTTTTAAAAATAATTTTTTTGGGGAAATACCATCAAATTGCAGTGTTTTCTTTTTTTTTTATTAATTAAAAAGGAAATCAAACCTGCTGAAATCGACTCGTCAGTTTTACCGGAAAGTAGGAAATCGAGAACTGGATATTCCACTGTACACTAATTTGGCCATATTTCCACTGCTGAGGCTACCTCCTTTACACTATCATTCGTATTTTCATATGAACAATTTCTTTGGCTGTTTTTTAAAGGTAATTAATATTTAAAGTCAATCACAACCAAAGAAATTTCAAAAACGGAAAGTTAAAAACAAACTACTGTTTACCTTTTAAATAACGCCGCACAACACTTGTCTCAGCGCAAAACCCGGCGGAGCTGAAATGAAAAAGAAGTAGTAAAGACATAGATTTTTCAACAAATGAGTAATTGATAAATTTGCAAAGAGACAAGAACAGTTCGACTCTTGGGTCGAATTGAGATCCCGATGATGGGTTCCTTGTTCATTGCAGTCACCTTGTAATTTGTTTTAAAATGAAACCATCCAAATGGATGTTAATTATTAGATTAAGAACTTGTTTCCTTGTTTCCTTTGTCTTTGCATCTGAAAAGACAGATTCTTGTGAGAAATACCACCGACTGTCGGCGATAACTCGAAACTAAAAGGAACCTATAGTCTCGAAGAAAATTTTTTAAACACTTTGCAATACCTTGCCCTCCCACAATGACGGTTGTTTTACCAAATGGGCTCAGAAACGTCACGGTGCGTGCAAACGCACGAGCTGCAAAAGCTTTAATTCGATCTGTATATTCGTGTACTCTTCCAAGGAGGTCTGTACGTAGAAATGGTTGATCACTTATCGAGCGAGGTAAAGTCACATCAATACAATTACCTGATGGAAAAGAGATTCACCCGATGCGGAGTCGGCGTGAGCTTGGGTTACTCAGTTGAGGAGAGTTTATTAAGAATCAAATCAATTCGATTTCCTTCGAGGCGGAATAATTCTTCTTTCGAAGGCTTATATTCACGCTGCATGGTCACAGTTTTTCAAGTCGCTATTTCTTGTCGGCAAAACAATCTAAAGACTCCCCATAAATATTCAAATATTCCAATATCAGTGGATAAAATCATAATGTAGTGTTGGCAGTTTCAAATTAACTTATTTTAAGCCCGCAGCAAAAAAATATGAGAACCTGCATAGAACGATAATATTTCTCCGCCATTTAGACCCTCTTTACCTAAGAATCTGTCTTAAGCAAACATTTTAAAATGAGCAGGTCTAATTTATCAAAAAGAGGACGAAACTAACCATTGTGAAGTCTGTGATAGATCATCGTGCCTTCATTTGTAATCCAGTGCAGCTTGTATATCCATGAGATTTCTTTTCCTCAGTACAGCTTAATCACTTGCTGATGGGCTGTAGTGTATGGAGTGCGTTAAACGCGTTCTGATTGGGTAATTCGGATTGAATATGCTAAAACAATTATTTGTTAGCTAATGATCTTAATTTGCAATACAGTTTGGCAAATTTTTGAAAACATATGAATGAGCACCGAGCACTGCTAAACTTTAATTGTTCGATCACAGTGCTCTTCTTTGAAATATCCGCGTCACACCTTGATCATTATTCCATCCTTGTTAATTTTTCAGTGTTTCAGCGACTTGCTTTAATTTATTGGCTTTGATTATTTGAACACAGTTCAATGATATTACTGCTAATAACTTTTGGCCTATTCAGAGGGCAACGGTTTGGTTACTTTATCGAAGCAAAGTTTGGATTATTTTAAATTAACTGATGACAGCATTTCCATCAAATTATAAAAGAAACGGTGAGCAGTATTGATTTGTCCCGTGTAAATTCTTGTTTAATTTATTCCTAAAAAAAAATTGTTTACAGTAGAAACTCCAGAGCATGATCTCGAGTTAACTAAAATAATAAGCACAAGCCTCTTTTGCTTTTAATTTTTGTCATCTTTATCTCGTATAAGCAAAATGCAATTAAATATTCGGGGGGGTGTTTTAGCATCGATAACGACTACGTAACGACAACAATTAGGGGCACCCAACGACGAATTTTAACTTTACCTCTTAGAGGGAGATTTCTGAGTACCTTCATGGGATAACTGCATTTTTAAGACGTATATTTATCGGCTAAAAGACTTTGATCTGTTCGGCCTTGCTAGCCGAAAACCGAAGTGCCCGCCGAGAATATTTCAGGAAATAAAATCATCTTTTTTTTAGAAATTGATGGCTGAAAGTTACCTTCCGCGAACTTCCCTAATAACTGCAGTATTTCCTTCTCGAAAATGCTATCTGACCTTTTTGAGAGCCAAAAATAGCGAAAATAGCCCTTCCGAAAACGTGAAGGACCATTTCCTCTGGTTGCGAATCTTTTTAGAAGCTTTTAGATGACATTCCAGTAACTTGATTGTCTTCGACAAATCTCGAGAAGTCTAGGAGATCGCCAGGCAGAGGATTAGAAACCTGTAGGTTATAGTTCCTCGGAACACCGAGATATTTCGCGAGATGTTCTCTTGGGTGCCCCTGAACAATAACAGGACACAATGATGATAACTGTGTGCTCTTGAGGCACGCATAATTTAGAAAATTAATTTGCCAGTATAATCTGCAAAACAATGTAAAATGACCTAATTTGACGACAACGAAAGCACAAAACGATGAATCGTTCATTATTTTGTTTTCTTTAGTTCAAGACCTTTCATACCATGATTCAGGGAAGGCGATGGAATAGTTACATACGGAACTGTCCAAGTTATTCTTCGAAGTGACGTTCTCAATACTGCACTGAACTTCCCTCTTTCAAGAAATTAGGTACGGTAGTAGCGGTAATAGAGAGCTTTAGATTCTAGGATGAGAACGACTACGAGTACGAGATTTTCTCATAGAACAACAGGGAGAACGCGCAAACCAACGTCATTTTGGCGGGGAAAACGTAAACGTGATACTGTCGTCTTTTCAGCTCTAATTTTTGTAAAAATGTCGTCGTGTCAAAACATGTCAACAACACGGTAGCAGTTTTGCTATTTTTCGATTAGCAAAAAGGCTCAGTTACTAGTAATAAGAATAAGTGAGCAACCTACACTGCTAACAAAGAGCAAGATTAATCGTCCGAGTTATAAATCTTCGAAGTATTTTCGCTAAAAATGGGCAGTCAAATCTCGTACTCGTTCTCGTCCTCGTCCTAGAATCTAACGCTCTCTAATATCCTATGCTTCAGCCGTCTCCTCAAACCTCAGATACACACGACAACAACGTAAATTGTTCGTTGCAATATATGTGATGGCTTTTAACAATGTTTGGGTGCATTTTAAAAAGCTAAGGGAACCGAAAGTATCTATTCAGACTCTTCAATAATAAGTACAAAAATCTGTAGAGACTGGAAACTGACATGCCGAATTCATAAGCTAATTTTTTTCTTTCCTAAAATGCTAGTTTACCTTTTTTAATACAAATATATTTAGTGCGGAATATGTTTGGTATTCAGCGTTCTGCGTGTTGAACATTAATCCGCCTCAAATAGGTTGAGTCTCACTCAAAATTAACTTTCAAAAACCTTTGGCAAGTTAAACCTTTGCCTTGAAGAGATTTTCACCGAAATTATTCGTTGGAGGTCCCCCGCACTGCCGACACTAAACCCAAACGTAGATATCTCGATGCAAGACCCTCTGCGGTTAAATTATCACAAAATCATTCTGCTAGCACTAGAATACGGATTTTTTGCAAACGACCTCTCAAGCACAAAATATCGCAAAGAGATTGAGGAAAAGTATTAAGCCCTTCTTTAGTTTTGACTAGAGCATAAAACGTGTACAAGAAGACTGAGGAAAACCGCAAGGAAACCGCACTCAGCCACGTGCTTATATCTGACCATAGTGGCATTGATACACAGTTAAACCTTGATCATGTAAACGCCTAAGGACTTTTTCTTTACACTAGAGGCATCCATACTGAATTAAGTTTATGGCAAACGACAGGTAGAAATTTACACTCTGCCAAAGATCGAAGAAACCTGTTTTAGTTCCGCATTTCCCCCCTGTTCTCTGCAGATATGGAAAATTCGAGGTTGGCCAATTATTCAAGTGCCAAGGACTTATTAATCAGTCATGGAAAAATATTTCATCTTACGATCCGTTTTGCCTTACTAGTCACATTTTGAGACAGATAGAAAAAGTTTAATTTTAGTAGAAATTATTGAAATCTCGGGACATTACATTTGGTACTCTGGGTTTTCTTTAGTTCATCATTTTGCATCACTCTTTTCAATAAATTCAGACAACCTCATCGAGTCATTCAAGCAAGTCGATCCCCTCAAATAGCAAATAAAATTGATTGACAGCATGGCAAGTTGTTGACAGCAAAAGCTTTTATCGGACAAGCATTTTTCAGGAAAATTTGAATAAAATAGCAAGGTAATACTTAGAGAAGCATTTTAAGGGACGTTTTAGGGTGTTTTGTTGCACCGAAATCTCTCCGACTCAAATCTTAATAGGATAAGATACTCAAATAATTTTAATGAGAAAAATCTAGGTCAGTTGAATGGATTATCCCTGTCTATCGTTGCCCACAGAAAGCGAAAGAGGAGAGAAATCGCTTTATACGTTAATATTACGTCGCCGGTCATTTGGACACGACTGAGGAGAGACAGTACAGGGTCTCCAATGGTCTCGTACAAATCATAGGCAGCCCAAGCTCGCGTCACTACCGTACAGCCGTTGAGAATTTAAGCCCGTTATAAGACTTTGTATGGGAAAAAAATACCGTCGATTATGAAGCCTAAAAAATGCTCAATTTAACGTTCATTCAAAAAAATGAATAAAAAGGACTCACCTCTGGTGTATTCTTGTGCCTTTTAGAGCCTATTTTACCGTTTCGGGAAGTCCGTGTTTTCAATGTTCTAACACGAAGTCAAGGCTGCACACTAAGATTTCCATCGTAGTCAGCTCAGAGGCGGTAACTTGCGACTCGAAAATCCATTCCAGCCGCGATTTTTTTACGCAAAGCTAAAGCCACATCATTTGCGAACCTCCGTGAATGTTTTGTCGTCAAAACTCCCCACGTACTTGCCGGGGAATGAGCATTTTCTGCTTCGATTCCACGATAGCTGATGAATTTAACAGCTGCTTATAACCGCACGGGACACGGAACTTGGGTCCGAGGTCATTTCCAGCCAGGTGCGTGGGGATTTTTGACGACAAAACATTCACGGAGGTTCGCAAATGATGTGGCCTTAGCTTTGCGTAAAAAAATCGCGGCTGGGATGGATTTTCGAGTCGCAAACCGCCTCTGAGCTAACTACGGTGGAAATCTTAGTTTTAGACCAATATATGGGCTCATTAGCGTTTTTGTTACACAATAACTTGTCAGTTTATGACGGCCAATATTTTGCTGATGATTGTTACACCGCAGAGGCTTGAAACTTGAAAAGGAGGCCGGTCTCAGTTTAACTTTTGAAGGTAATTTTGGTATAATAGCAAGATGTCTTTCAAAAAAATAATTCGTGAAAGATATCTCCTCATTATAAGATAGCGAGAACGCAATATTTGGACAATTTCATTTCTAGCAGTATAGCGGGACAATTGTCAGCCTGATCTGATTTAATGACCCAGCTCGCTTAAGTCTCCTACTGCACAGTGGTACGAGCATCCGAAGAAGAATTTGGAAGCTAGGGTCGGTTCGACTCCCGGATGGGACGACAAATTGGATTTTCACTCAGTTACTCCATGCAAAAACTATCTCTTCAAATTTGCATGTTTGACACAATTTGTAAACAATGTCATCAACAAAGAATGTCTTGCAGCAAACCCCTCTGGAAAAGGTCATATGGATTCAGTCCTTTCATGGTTTGCGCACAAGCGAAGATAGTAGCCATATAGACCCCCTGAATCCATCATTCGAATATTGTTTTTCTGACTCCTTTTGTAAACTTTCTTTATTGGTTGGTTTAAATTCTCCGATAATTCTCAAGTAATTTACGCCTGAATAGTTTCATTAAATCTGTGACCAATAATTCACTTAATTCAGTAAATAGCTTTCAATCCATAAGATAAAGTACAGACAAAATTTAAGGGGGAAAAAGAAAATATTGGGCACTGGGTCGGGGAATGACCAGTCCTCGTGCTTAGTCTTACTCGGGTAAAAGAGCCAAGTGGATCTGGAGACTGAGTACAAACATGACAGAAGATTCGGTTTCCATTCTCGTCACGAGAGCCTCGGGTCGACCCAAGGCTCTGGGAAACTCTGTGTAGGAGAACATACGCCGTGGGGCTCTTATAGCCAAAAATTGGCTA
>NC_090886.1:34258434-34263434 GCF_036669925.1 Montipora capricornis
CGGCTGTTTCGGATTTCTCGACTACCGCTAATTTTCCCTTTTTGCAATAGTTCAGTACGGCAGAGTTGCTTAAACGTTTTAACGTTCTATCCTTTGATTCGCAGCTTCCCAAAGCTCGTTTCACATCACCTTAAAATTTCTTTCTTGTAAGGGACTAAATATCATGTGGGTGAAAAATTCTTCTTTTTCTGCAACGCAGAATCAAATAGTCATTCCGAAATTTCTGAATTTAGTAATTAACAATTATTAGCCGAAGGCGAGTTGAATATAAAAACCGATAAGAGGTCGAGGCTTTTATTCACCGATATTCACCGAGCTCAGGCGGAATAATTGTTTTAGTACAATTGCATGTATTTTCTTTAAAGCCTTGTTTACAAAAAGGAAGTGTAACCCTACTGCTAGGGTTACCTTAGTAGAAGGGTCAAAGATAGCGAGGGTTTACAAGCAAAATTTGAAAGCATGGTTCCCTATCACCCGGGACAGCTCTAAATGACGTTGATAACCGCACCCGGGTAGAAACCAGCAAAAGGTGTCCCAGGTAACAGAGTTATCCCTAGCAGAGCGTTTACAAGGCAGGAAGAGTTACCCTGGCGCTAGGCGCTAGGGTAACCCTAGCACTCAGATAGGGTTACCCTAGCATCAGGATAGCCTTATCTTGTTCAAAAAAAGAAGAAATGTGTGAGTGCTAGAGTAACCCTGGCACCAGGGTCCCTGACTACTGTAAAATGCTGCATCAAAATTTAAAACAGCGTCGATTCAGGGGCGGATCTATGGTGAGGATGCAAGGGTTAACCACCCCCCCCCCCCCCCTTCCTGAGATTACCTGTGGTTTTCTACTACAACTGGTATTCTGCAGAAAAACGTCACCAGTCAGCTACAGCTACGCCATTCCTTAATGATCCACTCCCTTCTAAGAAACTCAATCCTGGAACCGTCCCTTTGTGATTGACCGTTTTAATGTTCTAACCTCGGACTCACAGCTTTCCCGGCAACCTGTCGTTTCACATCACCGTAAAGAGCTTCTTTCTCTTTTTGCCAGTTTAAATTGCTAAATTTTATATAGACGGAACAAAAAAAATGGGTAAAATTTTTTGTTATCTGCGATACAAAATCGAATACGCATTCTGAAGTTTCTGACGTTTGAGTTAATGCATGTTCTAAGGTTGTTGTTCTCAGGCGGGCTTGTCTTGACAGAGTAGCTTAACCTCAACGATCTTGTTTACATAATCTTTGACTTGGAGAAAAGCCACACGAGACGGGAAAGTGGGTCAATACCACCTAAAGAAAACTTCAAATATACATGCTCTTAATGTAGTAAAACTAAGTAGCCTGCGTAGCTTGAGGGTTCTTTTTGGAAAGCGAGAGAGCCTTCTCGCGGCTTTGCCGCTCGAGTTCTCTTGCGTTCCGCAACAACAGAATCGCCAGCTACTCAGGTTGAAAACTAAGTTAAGGGAACTTCAAACACTGCATGTGATTAGGAAAGCGAAAAACTGGTTTTCCTGATGATCTTAGTTGCAACACTACGCCACTACGTGCGACGCCGCACCCGTTCATCTTTGACGGATCATGAAACTACAACATATCTCGTTTCACCATGCATTCGGGAAAAAAAGTAGCAAAACCAAAATTTATCGATTTCGGGCAAATGAAGAGAAAATCGTGTTCTAAATGGTCTTGATAGCACAAGTGTATTATCTACCCGAAGCACTTTGAATGGGAATGAGAAAAAATTCTTGAAGGGGGGAACACAAGGAGACTTCAATAAAATATTGGATCAACAAACTCTCCCAACCCCCCAACCCCTCACGGAAACAACCCTCTTATCAGGCCCTCATCACTAGGAGATTTCATAGTTCATAGTTTATATGTTTGTTTACCCTTGAATTTTAAACTAGCTCGGTGTAGCTTGTTTCACCGAGCATTTACCCTCCCAACCATGATACACCACAGAAGACAGACCACACCACCGAGAACTAAATGGTCTACTCTTTGTGACAAGTGTGTAGATTCTTTTACGTCCCACAGGATAATGAACTTTGAAGGGCTGTGAGACGGGGCCTACAGTTTATAGTCCTTATCCGAGAAGACTTGAAAGTTAAACCATTTGTAGATGTCATTTCAAAGGCAGCACTTCCTCCTCAGTTATTTAGAGCCGGACCCTGAGTGTTGGTCCGACCGGAGTTGAACTCGCAACCTCCCATGGCAGCCCGGTGCCGGTGCTCAACCAACTGAACCACCGGTGAACATGTTGTTCCCCGCCCCCTCCCCCCCCCCCCCCACCCCCTGCACTGTGAGTAATAATTTGTCGCTGACCTAGTTGTTTTTGGATTCATTTCCTTCGCGTTTCATTTATGCATATGAGACGTAAATAGAGTCATTGTCCGTTGATAGGCTATTAAGAGGATATCCGCAGGGAAAGCTGTCAGAGAGAGCAATAATTTCAAAGACAGAGATGGAAGTTAATGCATCCGTGACATGAGCTACTACTCAAATCAATTGTGATTCCTTTATCGTTACCTCCTTTATTAATTTGAACATGATTTGTTTTACATTGCCATCGTCAGATGAAATCCCCATTGCGAACTACACCGTGTTTTAAGCGTTTATAATTTTACTTGCCTTGTGCATTTTTCTCCTAAATAATACTACGATTCTGGAAAATCAATTATTTCGGGGTTAAAAAGTGATTTCTTGGTCTTCAGCCAGCCATTACTTTGTACCCTTAAACTAAGCAAGAATACCAAAAAGGTCCATTTTAAGCCTGTGGGGGAGGTAATTCTTCCACATAAATCCTGGACACTGAATTCCAGCCTGTGTACGCATCGGCGTTTCCAAAACCAGCGCAATTACCGACCCAGAATCCCACTCGCACAATGCCCTGGTGGACTTTTTCACAGACTCCTTCTATTTGCCGCACACGGAGCAAATTCTTCTTGGCTCCATTCCCGTACACCATGTACACGACTCCATCAATGGCTGCTGGATTGGAGCACTCTGCGCCGTTGAAAGTGAAATACCATCGTTTGCAGCAAGCATGGCAATTATGTATTCGAAGAGGTCCATTGAAGAAGACTCTGAGTCCAGTGTTTGCAGATGTCTTGTTGAAAACACATTCCTGTGAAAATTGACGAGAAACAAAAAACGAGTGGAAAATTAAATTGCAATTCAGTAAACTTTTAGCTCAATATATGGTTAATGATAATGATCTAGATCTGGTCAGTTTGGTTCGTTTGACTAATGAAGTCCCTTTGGTGCGAAACAGCCAGGAATCAATCAAATTACCTGACTGAGCGTCGCGATCTACAACACGAGTAACCACATCGTTAGACAAACGAGATTTATACCCTTGGAAAAGTTGTTTTTAGTGACGCCCATTCTGACAAATCCGTGACTATTTACCTTGATCAAGCCATTATCTCTGTCATCATTCAGGTTCTTAAAAACGCACTGTTTCCAGTTACGGACGAAAGACGCTTCAGCTCCTTTGGGACCTGGGAGACCAGGGGGACCTTGGCTTCCTGCTTCACCTTTGTTTCCGGGTGGACCTGCCTCACCAGGTGCTCCCTGAGACCCTTTAGAACCCGGGTGTCCTCGAACACCTTCTTCGCCTTTGATCCCTCTTGGCCCCGTAGGTCCCTCAGGTCCTTGATGGCCAGGTGATCCCGCAACTCCTACTGATCCCGCGGAACCAGGGCTCCCCGGGATACCTGGGATTCCCGGTGCGCAGAAACAGGCAGCTTGAGCACAGGATCCATACGGTGACGTCTGTTGAGGAGTGCCCTAAATTGAGACAGTTAAGAGGGATTACATCCCTTTGTTTCACCTTTGTTTTCGCCGTTAACTGTGTACGTAAAGCTCTTAATCCTTATGCAACATCATGGTACCCTCGTTGCACAATTTAAAACTTCATTTGCCCCTTAATCGGCGTTTTCAGAAGTTTTAGAATAAGGAGCATTGCCTCTTCGCTCTCAGTTCAAGGTTAACTGATAAGGGGTTGAGCATCAGAAAATTTTTCCGAGTTGATGACAAATTTCGCAGGCATAACATGAATTAACGAAGTAATTGCTTTTTCGGAAAACTGACAATTTTCGAAGGGTTTATACTGACAATGCTTACAAGATAACACCCATGTCATCATCAAAGGTAAGTCCTGCTGAGCTGGGTTAATACTATGTTGGTTGACCCACAGGGAATACTCGTTGTGGTGGTCTTGAGGGGAGCAGGGATGGCGTATTGTTGCTATAAGTGGGTTGAGTTCGTGCTAGTTCTCTAAACTGCTCCAAGGATGTTTTCCTCCGTCACTAAGAATCAGCATGTCAACAATTCATCAAAGGGAACATCTATCTCCCATACTTGGCCAAGGGGTCAACTCTTTCCCCAGTAGATTTATTTATAGAACACCTCCCTTGGAAGATTCAGCACGTCCACTGTTTTAAAAGTCAATCAAAACAGAGCAATCTCAGAGTCAAGGGGAATATGATACTTTCACGGAAAAAACATGTTCTTAAAAATACATTTACTCGGAAAAGGGTGGAATTGTGTGGAATCTCCTCACTCCGGATCTCGCAAAGACATCCAACGTCAAAAACTATACTAGAATGGCCTCTAAATCCAACAAATTACGTAATTTAGACTTTCAGGCGGAATCTCAGCAAACAATGCCCCACAATAATAATAATAACAATTTTCCATATTATTAAGACGATTTTAATATATTTTTATTCCTTAAGTTTTAGTTAGCTTAAATGCACGACCCCATAAGCGGCAACGCTTTAATCACCATCGTGTTGAAATTGTATTGACTCAAGGAATGAGTGGAGATAGAGGCTCAATTTGACGAGTTGTTTGTTTTGTTTGTTTGTTATTTATTTATTTGTTTAAGCAGGTTGAAGTTTTGGCAGCTATTCAGCTGATGTGGACCTGCTATACCCACCCACCCATATACACACACAGAGGACAGCCACAACACCGCGAACTTCGTCCCCTACTCTTCTCGAATA
>NC_090886.1:34265934-34280934 GCF_036669925.1 Montipora capricornis
ATTCCACAAATAGAATGAAGATGTACGCTCCTTGTCATGGGTTCAACTGTGCCAGGGAATAGATGCATGCGGTATCATCTACAAACTAAAGAAAAGCTTCTCATTGTACAGCATTGCTTTTCCCTAAAAATTACAGGCTTACTAGATATATTTATATATCGGAAACCGTTTGATGCCTCATAGTTAATTGACAAAGCAAATTTAACTGATTAGAGTGCAATGTGAAGTGCTAGTTTTCTACCCCATGTGCATGAACCATGTGAGCGTTCCTACTCATGATAGAAGGCCCACACAAGGACAGAGAAAAACTCTGACCAGGGTGGAAATTGAACCCACGACCTATGTGTTAGATCACCGCTGCTCACCCGACTGAGCTAAAAGCTCAGACGGGAGCAAGCCGTGGGAACTGAAGATGTTAAGGTCACGGCAATAAACATGTACAAGTACAAGGAAGGGTTACGTTTTTGCAAACGTTGGCCGTGTAGCACTTATATTTGAACAGACTTAACTGATTAGCGTGTAATGTGAAATGTTAGTTTTGTACCCATATGAACCATGTGAGCGAAAGTTGTGGGTTCAATTCCCACCCTGGTCAGAGTTTTTCTCCGTCCTTATGTGGGCCATTTCCATTAGTAGGGCTAACACTCACATGGTTCATATGGGGTAGAAAATTAGCACTTCACATTACACTCTAATCAGTTAAGTCTGTTCAAATATAAGAGCTACACGGCCAACGCTTGCAAAAACGTAACCCTTCCTTGTACTTGACAAAGCACATTGTTCGCCAAATCTTAAAGTATGATCGTTTGCCCTATCGCAGATTCACCAGCTATTTTAAGCCCTCGGGATATTCCACTTCCCTAGATTCACGGCAAACTAATCTACACTCTGAACTTGAAACCATTTAATCACAACTGCAAAAGCAATGTTCCTCCTTTCATGTGACGTCTTCCTGCCACTTATAAATTTTGTTAATGTACGCTTACAGTACAGTTCATGATCAATTTCTGCAACATTGCTAATTTTCTCAGATTTTCGTATCTCACTTCTTGTAAATTATTGAACGATGTAGTCAGACGAAGTCACCAATAAATTAATCGTATTCGCATTTTAATCAGCTCTGTTCACTTGACCCGTCCAGGACCCATGACCCTTCATGACCCGTCTTAATTTGGTGAAAGAATTGGCCGTTACCCTTGTTTAAGTTTGTATTTCTAACCGACGAAAGCTAAACGCTAAAACTGTCTCCGTTTATCTATTTTTCTTTGGGAGCTGTTAGCAAGTCTTGTTGGTCTGCATTCCTTTAAGCTTTATTTAAATCAAAACTAACTTTTGGTGTATTCGTCAAGGATCCCTCTTTTAAATGGTCACTATTTGGTTGTGGAGTTTTGAAGCAAGCAACCGTGGACAATCTTCCTGTCGTTGTACGTTGGATCAGTGGGTTGCTCTGATCGGCGTAATTACAAGTTGAGAAGCTAAATATTTTGAGCAAGAGCCGATACAACGTAGATTTGATTTTAGTGGTGTACTGTATTTCGGCTGGCCAAACCAGCCTTCTTCAGGTACAATGGGGTTTTGCTACAAGCAGGCCCGCGGCCCAGCGGCTCCCGGCCCACGGCCCGCGACGGCCCAGTGGCCCGGCGGCCAGGTGTCCCGGTCTTGATTTTCCACAGTTTTTTGTCCAGCGGTAAATCCACGCGCATGCACAGATCTACATCGGGTTTGAGCGTGGAAAATGGATGACGGTGAGTTTGAATTCGTTTACCATTTAATCATTTGAATCCTTGTTTCTGTTTGTTGCACGTTGTTCAGATAAAAACGTTTTCATTCTCTGTTCATTCGTCTCTTTACAGAAACCGATAGCACAATAGAGGACTCTTTCATTATCCAACGATGTAAGTTATTTTCAAACCATACTTTGAAAGTGAAAATATCATAAATAATGAGATATGTGAACTGAGAATCTTTTTTTTTAAGTTTCAGAGTTACACAAAGAAAGCATGAAAACGCAAATCGACCATCTTTCGCAACTGTTGCCTGCCATTGCACAGAATTATGCGCCGATCAACTCTAAACTTCAACATCCCCCCCCCCCCTCCCACCCCGGGAAAAGCTGGGGCATTTGATTGGACCTTTCAAATTCCCGCCCCCTCGGGCCTAAATGGTGTTCAAATGCCCTACCCTATCGTCGTATGTGTCTGTCATACCCTATTAAAGGACAATCGTCGTCGGCTCCTGCCGCCTCTAATAAAGACCTTTGAAGACTTTTTGGGCAACTGGGTAAGCCAATCAACAGACTATCGTGCAATAGTACGTGAAATTCAACTAAGACAGCAATCCAACCCCTATTGTAGATATGGTAGGAGATTACTTTACGGGGCGAGCTGTTTCCCTTCAAAGCGTTATTAGGTTTCGATTTATCACGCTGACACAAACAGGACAATGTTTTTTGGTGGAAAATGACCTGATTCAAACTGAATTCAAATGCGTCAGGAGGTCAACCTTTATTTTACATAGTCAATTCTAAATTACTAGTACTCATTTGGTGTCGTGTCTAAAATTGTGAGTGGTTCAATGTGTCTCTCACTGAATCATCTTTTAATGCCCTGTTTCTCTTTTTGGGTTTAGAATGTAATTTGTTCCTCCCAGACAACTGGGACTTTAAGACTTTGACTTGAATTCCTCCGCAAGTAAGCAATTTTACATATGTATTGAAAAAATGCGTCTCCTGTGTGTTTTGTCATGACTAATGCATTACACCTGCCTGCTGTTGTATTGAACTTCGCATTCGCCATTAGGAATTGGGGGCGGGGGGAAGGAACCCTATGGGGTGATTTCGCTTGCAAATAAAATTGTATGGAGTCGACCCGTGGAAACTACTTAAAAACTGGATACACGTCTAATGAAGGACCTTCATCTCTCTATTTGCTGGGAGTAATATAAAGCAAGGTGTGCAGGACCAGAAAAGTATGCTAAGTTTTAATAATTTTCGTTTACCTCCGGGCTTGGCTTAAACGCGTCAATCTTAAAAAAAAAAACGTTTGGAAAAAGACAGCGCAGCGTACATTCTTTCTCATCTTAAATCCTTTAGAATTGTTGTCCTGAAAATAGATATAGTTTCTTTCATTCGTAGTGAGAAGGATAGCAAAAGAAGGGCGATTGGGGAGCATATTTATAAACATGAGATGCGAGGGCTTTCGAAAAGGTTCAGTCATCCCAGTGACTATTCGTGGCTGAAAGAAACTTGATTTTACAAGTCTAGAGTCTAATTATGCAATGCAAACAATTATATTGGACCATCTCAGCCAGATGATTAAACCAGCTGTTTAAGTTGGCAAAATAACTGTTTTTTCTTAATATGACTAGGATCTTTTACTGCGGTATTTAATTTTATAACTTGAGGAAACTGATTCATTCGTACGTGCGAGATTTCATATTCAGTATTCCAATGTTAACGAAAGACATCGACTTCAATACATACGAAACAAACAGAGAGATGAAAATTTGCTCCATGCGAACTCGGTAAGGCAAGTTTTTAATCTTTGTTGACGACGAAAGAAAAGTAAGGCCTATTCTTGAGTTGGACACCAATGTTACAGTTGGGTATAAGACGTAATCTGTATTTTGACTAATTTTCCAGAATGGACACAATGTCACAGTGCACCATATTTACGGATTCCTGTTGTTTTCACCTCAGTGTGACCTCTAGTATCGAATCAGATCAATCTTTTCAAATCATTTCTTTCCGCTTTACGAGACAGTCTTTAGGAAACTGAGAGGAACAGATGATTACACCCAGAGTAGACTCTCGTTTCACTGTTTTTAATTCTCTCCAGATTCTTTAATTTCCGTTAATACTATTCACCATTACTGTCTCTGTTCATTTAACCAATGCAAAATGAGAAGATGGTAATTTTCGCTGAGGTGTACGTTGAGCTTGTGTACAAAGCTGAAGTTCGTTTTATTTTGCAGGCAAAATCCGCACATAATCATAAACAACTTAGAGGGCAACTAAAATTTACCTCTCGAGAATTGATACCACTCTACAATCAATAACATACCGGAAAGTCTGAAGTGCGTGTCGCCAGACCAACAACGTTCGGCAACCAAAATCCCGAAAACTGACTTAAAACTCTCTCTCTCGTACAGCCTCCTCTCGTAAAATGCGCATGAACAGTTGAACATTGAGGTTCTCATCAGCATGATCAGGATTTTCTATTTCCTTTGTTAAATTAATCAGTGCTTCTTTATTTTTCATTCTCGCATCCACAATTACTCATTGTGCCACGTATACCTCTACTTGTATTTAAAAGAAAGATAAAAACTGAGTCAATGATCTACATAATATTGTTGCACGGAACCGAGTGGGCATAACACGATGAAAGAAAGTCATCAGGCTTAAGCAGAATAACAAGAGAAATCGCCATTCTGCTATCAGACGATTTGGCGGTAACACGAAGTTCCATGAAAGCCATTCACGGTAGCGTGGCTCTGGCATCAATAAAAAGCATTCATTGGCGGGCAATTTTATGAGACTTGTTTTTACGAGAATCTTATAATGTAAACAAAACGACTGTAAACGATTTCCTTGAAACAAATTAAACTCCTGAAAATTAAGGAGTTCGCGAGGAGGGACCGATGACTCTGAATTCATCTTTAAAGACTTTCTAGCAATAAGGTTAGTATTTTTTAAGAAGCCAGACTTTTCTTCTTCGCTTTGTCAATCAACCATTAATTTGTTCTTTACAATATTTCAGCTTGACGGCCGTTTTAGTGCCCTACTGATCAAGCGCAGCATACTAGCATGGCATTCCTCCACTGCCGGTCAAGGTAAGCAATAGAATGCCTTTGTCTTTGGCACGTGGACTTGACTGTCGATGATTTTCTTTTGCTGATTTTGTGTCTTTTAAAACGAAAACAAACACTCTTCAGTTGTGATTGTTTGAGATTTTACGTGCTCTTTTTGGCCGTGAATTTCTTAGCTGAATTGGTAGCCGCATTCAACGACCTCGTCTTCGACATTAATTTTTGCGGCGTAAAATAGCGTGTTGGATACTTCATTAAACGGCACGATCTGCTGTGAATTTTGTAAATCTTGCACTTGGCTAGGCCTTCCCCAAAATTCAGTGGAGTAGCAAAAATGACACCTTAATCCCGAAAAAAAAAATCTCATTCAAGTATATCACTTATTCAGTCCAGAAATAACTGATAATATAGAGTTATATAAGATTTGCATAAAGGCAAAAAGAGACACTAGTTTCTAAACTAGTTTTCTATTGCTTCCATTCAATGATCTTCATCTCATAAGGGCAACTGAAATCACATTTGTTAAGAATTATAAACTAAAACGTTATTCATTGGCAAACTTTGTCTTGATAAATATATCCTGTCAGGTAACTTGTTGGCTCTGTTAATCTCCATTCCTTGCCGTAATCTTGTGGAACTGAATAATCGCAACGAGAATTGGGCCGCAAGCATATACAATTCTATGTTGAAGTGATCTATTCAACGGCTGACTCGAGGACACTCAGAGAAAATCCAAGTGTTTCTTTGCGGGAATCGAACCACTGTCATTCCGGTCACTATTTCGGATTTTCTACAATTGAGCTTTCATTCGGAGACCTGTGGCACTGAGGAAGACCATTAAACTAGGTTCGTGAGACAATTGTCACTCCATACCCTGGTCCCAGAGGTTTTTCTTGAGCCGCGAAGCGGCGAAAACGAGTTCATGTGATGGCAACTTATGTTTTGAAGGCTTTCTTCTCCGCCTCCAAGATAAACTAGATGTCTTAAAGCAAAGTTATATTGCTCAAAGAAAGCTACATAAACTCTTAAATATCTGGGGAAACTACTATAAACTACTATAAATGTCACTTCGCTTCATCCTTTTCTTTCCACTCTCGTTCATTGTAACTCTTTTCTTTAAGCCAGCCGTAGTCTTGTTCGTAGCTGTTAATTTTATTTACGTTTTAAAACATGTCATAAAGATAATTGTTACCATTCTGTAAATAGTGTAATGCAAGTAGTGCAGTATTGTTCCGTAAGCACCGTTAGTTTGTGTTAACTGTGGTAGAAATGTTATTAATTGTTTCCAAGTTTAAATTAAAATAAATAATAAAATAAAATAAAAAAAGAAAACGAGTCGCGAAGCGGCGACTTAACAATCACGCGTCCCCTCGGTATTACCTATCAAACGAACCAATCATATTGAATTGCGCGTTTGTAAAAATATCAACCAATCCAGCGTCTGCATGAAAGTGAGATTAAAGTCCAAGCTAACTAGAGGTTTTACTCTTCTCGACTAGTCTTCGCGACTTCCGGGCTCTCTCGCGGCTCAAGAAAAACCTCTGGGATCAGGGTAGTCACTCCATAGTGTCTGCTAAGATCTAAATTGTAGAAATGGAGTAATCAGAAAGTCGTGGGTTCGACTCAGTCCTGCAAAAGGAGCAGTCGGTTTTTTTCCTTAGTTGCCATCGATAAATAAATCACTTCATTTCATTCACCGGGGTTAACAAGTAAAATCTCTTTCAGTAAAATCGCAAATAATTCTATGTTATACTGAGCTATTTCAACACGTGCGGGTTCTCTCTAAGTCAAAGAACATGTCAACAGGATCGTTAACGCTAAATTACTGCTTCAAGACATGCATGCGACATGATCTTTCAGTACAATCGCTAAAAGTTCTATGTTATAGCTATTTCAACAAGTGCGGGTTTTCTTCAAGTCAAAGATCATATAAAAATAAAGTCGTCTCACTTGGGAACATGCAATGAAGCAAAAGTCAGAAACTTAAGGATGTGTATGATTTGATTTTGTATTGCAGAAAAAGTGGAAGTTCACTCACTTTTTTTGTTCTTTCAATATCAAGTTACAGTAACTTACACTGGAAAACTTAATGGTGATGTAAACGAGTTTTGGGAAGCTGATAGTTAAAGGTAAGAACGTTAAAACGATTAAGTAACGCTGTCGTAATTATTGATAGAAGGGAACATTAGCAGTAGTTGAGAAATCCGAAATAGCTGAAATCATTTCGCACCGTTTCCTTTCTACGGCAAATGAGTTTGAGAAAAGCATGCTTGAGTGCGCGATCTGAAAAAGTGATTGTTGGAATATTATTTGGGGGAATTCAAATCTCTTGAATTTTGTTTGTCCTATATCGGTTAGTATTAGGCTTGATCCTAAAGCGGATTTAACTCAGCGCGTTGCGCAAACCTGTTGATGAATTTTCTTCTCTCCAGTGGTATATTAAGGCCTTATTCAAAGCTTACGCTATCTATAACGTGGTCAAAATCGATGACGCTTACTTGTTCTTACTTGTAAAGCCATCACTGAAATAATTCGTAATAATCAAATTGCTTGGTATATTTTAGTACTTTACACGTTACGAGTTCCAAACGTGTCGAGAACACGTTTTAACCAAAATTTCGCAACATCGGACGAAGCATAAAAGCTTTGGTCATAGTCAGACTGAGAAGTTTCATAATTGCATTCCGCATTTGGTAGATAAAAGACTCTCAAACGAAAAAGGGTAAGTGGTGAGAATAGCATGAGAAGCACTCTACCTGTTTTTCACTTGTTTCCCACAAGGTTGAAGGAACCTCTACTGTTTTTGAATATGTGTGTGAGGAGAATTTTATTTAAAAGTTCAATGTCCTTTGCTTCCACTAGTCTGCAGTGACTCAGATGTAGATCACCCGAAATAGTGATCAGAAGATTATAGCTTCGACTATTGCAAAGGAGCACTCGGATTAATTTGCGACTATGCTTAAGCCATCATGGATAGTACAATTCTCTTTAAAATTGCAGTAGTTTTTCCGAGAAAGTTACATAAGAACAAAGAAATCGCGGCCTGACCTCGTCGAAAGCATTTCCCCCATATGTACATAAAAACACAGATCTATTGCGACGCACTTTCGACTACAGTAGCGAGAGTGGCTCACTTTTTGTCTAACGCTGATGAATGTTGTTTTCTTCTTTTCCTGTTATGTTTTCGACTAAAAACAAATAATGATGGCTGTTTTTGACGAAGGTCCAAAGCCGGTTGACTGATGGCGAAACAGTGCATGACTATAGCGCTGACCACTGCACTGTGTTCACTGCTGTTACTATTAACTGCTATGTCTTCTGCGAATAACAACACCAGTAAACAATTTGGCCACAAGGTGAGTTTGGTAATTATTCCAAATGGAAATAAAGTAGGTTTAACCTCTTAGAAAATTACTTGCAAGGTCTGTCCTGATCCCGCTGGAAAAATCGCAAAAAGCTCTTCAAAAACAGCGAGTGCTCAATTTCGATCAAATTTTCAAAAGAGTGATGAGAATTTAGAAACAGGATTCAAGATTTGCTAAAAATTGAGAAAAACATCTCCTTAGAGATTGTCATAAGTATGGCCAATTTTCAATAAAGAAAAGTCCCCATTCTTAGACCAATCATAAGATCTAAGATTCTAAGATCATTTCTAAACAATTGTCCTCCGTTGATTATAAACTATCATTGAAGTAAAAAACCAACGTTTTTTAACAAAAGTTTCAAGTTGCTTTACATCAAATGCAACACTGACTCATTACAACCGTGAAGTTATTTTCGTGTGAAATCGTTCCCAGGGCTTTTCTCCGCCGAGAGTAGGGCGGGCGAGGAAAAGAATTAGAAGTACCTAACTTGATGTGGCTTCAAACAAAACGAAGGAAATTTACGGCGGTTAAGAGCTGATCCAAGCCGACTTTTCCGTCATCTTACAACCACATGCAGTGTGACTTAAATATTCTAGTCTCGAATTCCACATCTAATTCATGACTCTCAATTATTTCCGGTCGTTGAAGGAACACGTGGCCAGCAGTTGCCAGGGTCTTTTCCCGCCTGCTTTACTCTCGGAGGAGGAAAGCTCTGGGAACCAGGTTCTCATCATCAGATTCAACAGCTTGTGTCGATGGCGAAAAAAAGATATGCATACAAATGTACATGTTTAACTTCAAATAAATGATTCAACGAAATTTAGCACAAACAGGAAAGTAATCCCTCTTCATTGCCTTCATTTAGAGCACTCCTCAACAGACATCACCTTATGGATCCTGTGCTCAAGCTGCATGTTTCTGCGCACCAGGTATCCCAGGTATCCCGGGAATTCCTGGTCCCGCGGGATCAGTGGGTGCTGATGGATCACCCGGCAATCATGGGCGTGAAGGACCTATGGGCCCACGAGGGAGCAAAGGCGAAGAAGGTGTTCGAGGACACCCGGGTTCTAAAGGGTCTCAGGGAACATCTGGTAAAGCAGGCAAACCCGGAAGTAAAGGTGAGGCAGGAAGCCAAGGTCCCCCTGGTCCCCCAGGTCCCAAAGGAGCTGAAGCGCCTTTTGTGCGTAACTGGAAGCAGTGCGTTTTTAAGAACCTGAATGATGGCAGGGATAATGGCTTGATAAAGGTAAATAGTCAAGGAATAGTGTGTTATCCTAAAAAGGCTTCACTGAAACTGTGCCAAGAGTATAAATTTCGTTTGCCTGACGATGTGGTCACTTGTGTTGTAGATCGCAACGTTTGGAACTTAATCAGGCAATCAGATCCACTTGTTTCATTTATTCACGGCTGTTTCTTCCCCAAAGGACTTCATTAGTTAAAAACAGGTCAAACTGACCTGGTCTGGATCATTAGGGAACATAAGATCTACGGCGGCCACGGTCTATGAAAACGTCACCTCAAAATATAACTTGGCACTATCATAAGTTTTTCGCGATTATTCAGTCTCGTTCACGTCCTGCAATGTGCGCGAAGTATCTAAAAAAGAAATTGGTAAGAGCGGTTTCAGAGTGAAAATAGAAAATGAAAGATTATCTCTTGTATGCTTATGTTGTCATCAAAACCTCAAATTTAGTGATTTCACGTCGTCGTTATGCAGAGGACCGCAAACATATTTGCTAAAATCCGTGCTGCATGTGCAGCACGATTATTTATGCTCTTTTAGCCAATGATATTATTGTTTTGTGGCGTTATCGTAGTCGTCGTCGTTTCTAAAGCTACTATTAGTTTTGTGTTTAGCTTATAGTTTCCTGAATTACAATAGAATTGTTTTGACTTTCTTGTCATTTTTCACAGGAATGTGTTTTCAAAAAGACCTCTGCCAATACTGGGATCCGAGTCTTCTGGAATGGAGCTTTTCGAATCTATAACTGCCATAATTGCTGCAAACGATGGTATTTCACTTTCAACGGCGCAGAGTGCTCAAATCCAGCAGCCATTGATGGAATCGTGTACATGGTACACGGGAATGGAGCCAAGAAGGATTTGCACCGTGTGCGGCAAATAGAAGGAGTCTGTGAAAAAGTCCACCAGGGAATTGTGCGCGTGGGATTCTGGGTCGGTAATTGTGCTGGTTATGGAGCCGCTGATGCGTACACAGGCTATAATTCAGTGTCCCGCATTTACGTGGAAGAAGTACCTCCCTCACAGGCTTAAAACAGCACTTTCTTTAATAATTTTGTGCTCAGTGATGGGTAGCAGGTGACTGAGAAATTTCTTTTTAACAAACAAAGTCAGGGGCAATTTGTCATAATCAAAGTAGTCCTTGTCCAGACGTAAATTATAAAACGCGGTGAAGGGTCAAACAATAGCAACGTGAAAAAAGTCATGATGTGCAAATAAAGGGAGAGCAATGATAAAAAAAAATTAACGCGTTGCGTGTATTTTTTGCAGTGAAGGAATTCCTGGATGTGGGCCTTCCATTGGGTGAAGGCGGATCTTTGTTTCTTGCTCTTTTACAACCTGTCCCGTTTCTTTAAGTCTCCGCACTCTTTTCCTACACTTGTTTCATTTTTTTTTTTTTTTTTTATGTGAGCTTATATTTAAGGAGGCTCGAAAGGGTTTCAACCCTTAGAAGACACTCTCTTTAGATCGAATATAATGACGCTACAACACTGTATCACGCACGTAACAGCAATCTTATGGCACCATATAAAACATCGATTATTTCCAAACAAGATGTGACCATTATCGTGATGTAATAGATTACCTTGGTAACGGGAAGCCCAGCAAAAACACCCTATATTTTGGATTTAGTGGCTCATATGACAAAAACGAACTTGACCCCCCTTTTTTATTGCTGAAAAGTAATTAGAAGGCCACGATGAAACTAACACGATAAAAAATTCTGTCCGGGGGATTCAGAGCCGCCTTTATTTAATCACAGAATTAAGGTGGCTCTGAATCCGCTAGACAGAATTTTTTTAATACTTCGATGAAAGTTTCATCGTTGCCTTCTAATTACTTTTCAGAAATAAAAAAGGAGTGTAACCGAGTTTGTTTTTGAGATATAAGCAACTAAAGACAAAATAAAGTGTGTTTTTATAGGGCTTGCCCGTTGCTGCGGTGACATATTACGTCACAATAATGACTGTGTCTTGCTCAGCAATAATTCGTGTTTCATCTGGTACCACAAAATTGCTTATACATGATGCAACGTTGTGGTGCCGGTCCTTCTAATAAGAGCGTCACTTGGAAGCATGGACACTTGTTTCAGCCACCTTAACCGCGAATTGCTTTTGCACAAAAGACGAAATGGACCAAGTTAAGAGAGTATTGAAAATTATTTACGCAGGAGGGTGCCGCAGCAACTGCATGACCACGTTTTCCCCCGGTTTTAGTTCGTGGGATACCCGACTTAAACCGAAGTTTTTTCCCGGCGATTTTTTATTGCTTCCTCCCAAAATCGTTGATAATCCAAGAGAATGTTAACTCAAAACCCTTTTTTGAGAGGACGGTCAATCCTCAAACTTTGGAAAGAAAAGTTGTTCTTGTTTACTTTAATATTCTTTTCACTCCAAAATTTTCTTTGACATGACGTGTTTTCCTCAGTTACAAGTTGCAGTTATTGTTTAGCGAAGAGGCATGCGAGTGTGCAGGAAAGATATCTACCGACAATATAAGACATTCGAAGCGGCTATCTTAAATCGAAACAGAGATTAGATTCTCACTGCCTCGATCCGACATAGAAAAAAGAGAAAGGAAAGGAACTTTATTTAAGTTTCTACTTATCTAGCGCGGGAGCACTAATTATTGGGGACGCTGTAAGCTGAATGAATACAAGAGTATATCAGAGTTTGCAACTTGATTGCAGGTTGCCAAAGAGTTGCACTTACAAGACCCCTGTTATGGAAAAAGAATTTCTAAAAAGATATTAATTTTTATTAGGCAGAATCAATTGATCTTTTCGAATGAATTTTGAAGCTGAAAGGTGCTAGCTGACCTTTATGAGAGCCAGAAGTTGAAAATATTACCCTATAACGCTATTAATTAAAAGGAATCTCTCCGCAATTGTTGTTCTGAAATCTACAGATTTTTCCATAATTTTAATACCACTTGACTCTCGCAAACAGATATTTAATTGAAGCGTCTTATCAGGTGCCACCGGAATTTGATCTTTTCGTTGCTGCAGTAACATTTAAGTTGCTTTTTCTCACAGAATACAAAGTTGCTCTTCGATCTCCTGGGCCCGCAGGGGGTGTATCTGCTGGCTGGAAAAGGAAGTATTGGCAAGTTCCCGGGAAAAGATTGATGTTGTGTTGGAAAATTTCTTTCAATCCGCTCATCAACGCGCCTCTCCTGGGAGAAGTTAATTTGTTTTGACTGTTATTTGGAGTCAATGTACGACGCCAATTTTGGCGTACGATGCATTCAAATGTTGTTTTCATGCTTGCTGGCTGTGAAACTTCTGCCCGGCCCTGCTGGCAAACGGAATTTCAAGTTTGTTTTTGCTGGATGTACGGAACAGATAAAAATTTCCCAGCAGGTAAAGAAGTTACTCCAAAAAGGTTAATTTGGGGTTTATTTTATGGCCACGATATATTTTGATAAATTTTGAAAAAAACAAATGGCTTGTTGGGTGCCCCTGGGTGTAATAACGGATTAAAGACTGAGAACAACAACGTAACATGGATTTCGTAACCCTTTGATGACGATAGGGACGGTATTGCACATTGTTCTTTCAAACTAAAAGACCTCACTATTTCCTCTACTTTTGTGAACAGCCTAACCGTTGTACCTCTTAGACCGCGCGAAATTTTCTCTTTCCCTTAGGTCACTGAAAGCACGTGTGGATCGGATTCATCTGGAAAACAATATTTTGCTTTCGGAATATCTTGTTCTTTACTAGAAGCGGAAGAAAAAGGACATTTCACAACAAGAAAATAAATTTTGTGAAGCAAGCAGTTTTTTTCCTGTCTCAGTGGTTAACTGAACTGACAATTTACCAATTAAAACCATGTTATGCTTGATATTTTTCAGCTATCTTATCACAAGCAGCATCGTAGTTGTTTTTGAATGAATATCGTTTAGCTCTATCCTGAGTCTCCAAGAAAAGTATTCAAGTTTTTGAAGTTCCTTTTAGCTTTTTTTACTTATATATTGTTTAACCGAAGCATGCTGGTTCATCGATTACGCTTCGTGGAACTCGGAGTTCAGTCTTGAAAAGCAATATTACAAAGATATTCGCACAAGAGGAATAACAGAGGAGTGGCATGATTAGACAGTTTGATAAAGCAAACAAAAAGAGTTAAGGGCACATGAACTGCTTTTACTTGCTAGCAATCAAAACAAAACGTAATCCAGAGCGGCAATATCATTGGTTAATTCTATAGCCAATAGAAATGCTTCGCTCCGGTATGTTGGTAACTAAGGGCGTTTTCCATTTACCAAGAAATTCGGGAAATTCCAGTTGGGATGTAAATGGAACACACGTTTTCGGTTCGTTCCACTGGAAAATTTCCGGAATAAATGGAACTTCTGTAAAGGTGGTCCTGTTTTCCCGTTGGAAACTTTCCGATGGAAATGTGTGTTCCATTTACAACTTTTGAAAGGTCTTACCACTTCCAGGCTATTCACGGCCACATTTTAAAATTTTGGCGCGTAAAATCGCAATCACTGGGCGGCAAACGGACCTGAATTAAATGGAACGCGTTTTTCACCCGATGGAAATTTCCACCGAAATTTCCGGAAATTTTTTGTAAATGGAAAATCTGTCGTACACAAACAGAATTGACCTTGTGCCTGACACTTTGGAAATAATCTGTGTAGAGATAAATCTTCCTCACAGCAGGTCATTTCTAGTCAGCACTTGGTATAGACCACCGAGCGCGGAGATGCAGGTTTTTGATGAATATGAAAAATTTGTCCACCGTTGTGATATCGAACATAAGCAACTGATTCTCATGGGGGATATTAACTCTGACTATGCCAAAACACCCCTTGATGTACATACTCGAACCCGGGCCTGCAGTTCATATCCTCAGTTTATCAGTTAGAGCAACTAATCAAAGAGCCCACCCGAGTTACTAAATCCTCGGCCGCTACTATTGATTTAATTCTTACAAATGTGATCGACAATATAGCAACCTCTGGAGTTATTCACCTAGGGATTTCAGATCACAGTCTAATTTATGTGGTACGAAAGTTTGCTGTACTCAAAACTAGACCATTATTAAAGAGGTTCGAGATTTCAAACATTTTGTCGAAGTGGACTTTATTAATGACCTTAATAGGGCCCCGTGGCAAAATGTTGAATGTGTTGACGGCCCTAACTTAGCTTGGCAAGCATGGAAGTCTGATTTTAATGCAATTTTAGATCACCATGCCCCTATCAGACATATGCGTGTGAGACAATCATCAGTACCATGGCTCACGTTTGACATAAAGAAAATGATGAAGGAACGAGATTACCATAAAAAACATGCTATTAAATACGGCTCGCACAACAACTGGATACTTTATCAATCTGCCAGGAATAAGGTAAATTCTATGATGCGTAAAGCGAAATCTGACTACTTTCGCTTGAAAATCGATGCGTCCAAGGCCACTGACCCTAAGGCTGGCTGGAAATTAATAAATTCACTTACAGGCAAAGGTAAAAAATCTTCCCCTGTCAATGATATTCTTGTTAACGATAAAATTGTTTCTGACGATAAAGATATTTCCAAGTCATTTAATGATTTCTTTGTAAACATAGGACCAACTTTGGCCG
>NC_090886.1:34285934-34305934 GCF_036669925.1 Montipora capricornis
TGGGGCCATTGGGGGGCGGGGATGCGACCGCACCCCGTGCGTTATTTGCTATGGCCAGCACAGAAGAACACTGAAGTGCAGCCTGTGATGGCATGTAATGAAAGAAGGGTTTCCAGTTGACGAATTGAGTTTTCACACGGTCACGAATCGCGTGAAGAGGAAGATACTTCGGCTTCTTTGATATCCCAGCTCTTATCCACAACTGGTTGCAGCTCATCTTGTCGAAGTGAGGAATTAAAAGGAATAGAAGATCCGTTTCTTGACATGCGATGACAAGGAATTCTGCATCTGAGAAGTACACAATGTAGAGTCATTCGAGTGTTCCCCTCTTCGTGGAAACGTTTAAGCTTTCTGATGTGGATGTTTGGAAGGAAACACTTGACTGTATTTTCCTCCTTGAAACCTACACCAAACATGCTGACAAGGACTTAGGCAGAGGTACTGAGCCATCTTCAATAAGTCTTCGAATGGTGCGTGACCTCTTGACGGCGGAATTCTAGTTGCGCACTTCGATTGATGTTTCCCAGTATCTGTCGAATGTTACATCAATACGATCGAGGTCCTTTCGAGAAACAAAAACAGCTGTCACAGGTTAATGAAAGTTAATTTGTTATACTCTGAAGGTTTCCCCAGCGCCATGACTAATGCTTGTCGTTGACTGGAATGAACCGAGGACGTTCAATGCCACTTGACAACATCTCCATCATCACGGACTTATTTCCACTCGGCGCAGCTGATTATTGGTGTCTGCGATTGCAAGTGGAATAGAAACTACTTCGTGGCTGTGCATTCGAGACAAATTTACTCTTTCACCGGCCTCGCGTGCTGTAATGATGCGTTGAAGACTGCCTCTGTCAGCTTTGAAGCAGGCAGACGTCTCACTCTCTTTCTTTTCGGCTTCATAAATGGAGGAAAATGTGAGAGCTTTGTTTTTGAGTAGAGAGTCCCTGAGTTTCTGATGATGTTAACTTTATCTTGGTACCATAAGCCTTTTCTATACAAAGGTAACCAGTTGCTCTTGCCGAAGGCTGTTTGCCTTAAGAACGGTGCCTACTATTATTATTGCGCATACGTTCTGCGCATCTCGAGATACTCGAGTTTCCTATCGGTGATGCTCACTAATACAGGGATATTTTTGCACGGTTTAAAACTATCCGGAGAAAGTAGATCTTAGTAAGTAGTCTTGGTAGCTTTGTATTTTAAGGCTTTTTACAAATATTATTCATGAATTATCTTGGAAAAATGCGTGGATACCCCCCGATTTTCGACACTTGTCAAGATCTACATTTCCTGTATAATCATAAACCGGGGCAAATATACCTTTGAATTAGTAGGCACCGTCCTTAAGTAAGGAGTCTTCTATGATGCCACGTCTTTGGTAACCATGCTCTGCAACCTTCCAGTAGCTCGATCACTTTCCTTTCGTTGCCATCACCCCTCACTTTCCTTGACGGGTTAGACTGATCATCCGCTTAAACATGGTACATCTTCGTTGATAATGCAGTAACGTGCGCCAGGAGGTTATTTTGAGAGAGCCCATCTACAAGAAGCTGCTATTGTCCATGTAAGGTCAACTATCCCTCTGCCTTTCTTCCCGGTACCATTGAGCCACTCTTGACCTCGATCGGGATCGATCTGATAAAATCGTCGCGACGAGCCTTTCACGACCCAGTCTCTTCTGGAAGCTGCAAGGATGGCGCGGTAATGAGAGAATTCGCCTCCCACCAATGTGGCCCGGGTTCGATTTCCAGACTTGGCATCACATGTTCGTTAATTGAGTTTGTTGGTTCTGTATTCTACTCCAATAGGTTTTTCTCAGGGTACTCTAGTTTTCCCCTCTCAAAACCCAACAGTTGATTTTATTTGCGTTAATTTGTTGATTTCAGTACTAGTGTCCCCAATTCGTGCTTCACTACCAGAAGACTAGACAATTAAAGTTCCTTTCCTTTCCTCCCTGCTTCATTTTCACAAGGTACGCAGCACCCCATTGTGCGAAATCAAGGATTGGTTTGATCACAACGATGGAAAAACGGCAGCATGTAAGTTGTGCAAAGCACAGAGATGTAGGTCCTATATTCCATTCCTTTGAGTTTTGATAAACAACAGAAGGACACTGGTCATTTCCATGTTTTGCCACTGTCATTGAAGCTTGTCCAGCCAGACTTTGGTTCTTCGTTTGTCGTTTAAGAAAAAATGCCGTGTCAGTTGCTTCTTCTACCTTTAACCATTCCTCCTTCATATCTTCATTGAACTGCGCTTCTGCGGTACCTTCTCTGATATATGCAGGTAAGATAGCGTTCATTTCACCTAGGACGTTCAGAGTTGCACTTTTAGGCGGCGTAATGTTTTGCAATATGCCAACCGATTCTGGGCCTCTTTGCCAGGCAGCATACTGCGTTGCGTGAAATGTGTTTTGCCCGACAAGTGTTCCCTCGTTAATATCTATGTTGTCAGCGGTGAAATGAATAACCCGTCCTTCACATAGATTTGAAGGGATCACGGCTCCGTTCTCTGCGTTCATTATTGAAAGCATGTGTTTATCAAGGGCAGTATTGACTCGACGCATGCAGTCACAAAAATTACGTGTCTTTGCGATTGGGCCAAGGGCAGTGACCTAACCATTAACGCTTTCGTTTTCCTGTTAATTCTTGAAGTTGAATGTGTACCTTTGAAAGGTTTCTTTCAGTTCTCCGATAGTGAATTCGGCGAACGTTTGTATTATTTTCACGAGGTCAGTTCTATCTTCTGGACTGTCCAATTAAAAGCCCTTTATAAATATTTAACGTATTGACGCCGATACAGTGGAGAAACAATGCGGCCTTGTATGCCGGCGGTTACGTCTCGAGTTGACCAATGACCATGTATTTATTTCACATTTGTTTCCATACTTTCCAGTTCTCTCAGACGTTCCCAGTCGTTATTAGTTTGCTAGGCGGCATATTCCCGGCATCGCACTGAAGACGGGTGTTGCACAAGCCCTTGTTGTTCATATAGCTATTGTAGCAAGATTGTGATCCAATTGGTGATGGTGTAGGCGCCGGTTCAGTCTCAGACATCGCTACAGGATTTTTTGAGCTGTAGTTAATTTAAGCGACTCTGTAAGTGATGTACGAAGGCTTCGTTGTCCTACTGGTACTTAATTCGCTGCCACCATGTTTCAAACTCTGCTTTTATTAGCCGCATATAACTTTAACATATAACCCAGAACAAGACGCACCCATGTAACTCGATTCTAGTCTAGTTAGTCATCCATAATAATCACGTGCATATTGTAACACAAACTCTCTGGAACACAGACGATAGCATCTTCCTTGCAGACATCCAAGCCCTAATGTGTGCCGCTTCAACGCCAGATGCACCATCGAGAGAAAATCATCTCGTTCATCAGGTTGATAGACGAGGATAGACTCTGCTGAATTTGTTTATTCAAAACTTGTGAGTCAAGGAACTAACACCGTTTGCCTCTCAGCAATCGCTTAGTCACGAAGCAGAACAAAATCATGAACTTCTTTAACATGCGGTGCGATGTTTTCCTTGAATGTGGTCATATGACTTCTCAGTGAGGGAGGAACGTCAATGTTTTTCTCAGCAACAAGGGTACAGCGTAGCCACACCTCCTTATGCTCCAAAATACGACCTTGTTCTGCAGACGTTTTTAACTTATCGATAAGCCACAACACCAATGTGCCACTTTCAGCTTTTGCTATGCTTTTTGATCGAGATACATTTCTCAGAAATTTCTTTTGGCAATTAGGATGGTATTTGCCGTCACCTGCGATAAGGACATTCAAACCAGCCGCCCACAAGGAAGGTCGTGGTTACACATTGCTCTCTCAAGTATCTGCTTAATCACTTTGAAAGTTGTTAGTGAGCACAGTGTTTGCTTTTAGGTGTTTCCCCGTCTTGACAAAACCTGCAAGTTCCCAGTCGGTACAGGGTGTTTTGCAACGCAGCGCTGAACTTGCAGTCAATACTGAGGGAGAAAGCTTATTTGAAGAATCAAAGGATTTTCTTAATCTACTTTATGATCTTACCTTTAACAGTATACTTTGCGTAGCAGCTACAACTTGTGCCAGTGTAATTCCTGAGCTTCGTTTCTCTCAATAGCATTTACCAACCTGTCGGTTGTGTTAGGGGTGCCTCTTAATTTTCGTTGTTCTTCAGATGATTCCTTCAATGAACTCAAGCCCTCAGCATGCTGTGTTGAGATGAACAGGATATCTTTCTTTGACTCCTGACATATAATACATTCACTGTAGGATAGAGTAGGGGCAGATCTCAGTTTTAAACTCGTCCGTTCTTCCATTAGTCTTGACCGTGTAGTCTGTTAACAAAATCTGCCATGGAGTTCGTCCAGACAACTAGCTCGAGTATTAGCAGCCAGGTTGCCTGTGTACAGCCGCCCACTCTCCGCAAAAAAAATCGGCAAGTACCGTTAGTAAGCGTGTTCCGGATAAATTTTGGGCAGCGTAGATCACTTAATAATGTTATTATTAAGTGATCTACGCTGACCAAAATTTGCGTGGCTCATATTTCTTTGGAGCTCAGTAAATTCTCAAAATGGTGGTCAATGAGGTAGATTTCAAACGTGCATTGAAGAGCGTCTTCGATAGTTTTAACATACTTTGACTTCATAGGACAGAAGCACTCTTTAAAGGAAAGGATGCATTTGCACGTCTTCCAACCGGGTACGGCTCTGATCTTCAGAGCAGCACAGATCGTTGCCGATGAGCTGTTATTTTCCTCGATATGTCCACATCTCAAGTCTTCCAGGGCAACACGCTTTGTAGATTGTTCTTGAGAATGGCTAGGCTGGTCCGAACAAGGCGTTGGGATTACATTGACTGGTTAGGGATAGCGGGAGACGTTTTCGAATGGACAATCTTTTGAATTCACCTCGTGAAGATTTGTCAGGAGAGCTTTCGTTTCTTTAGCGCTGACAACAATTCCTACAAATGTACTCAGAATCGGTTTCCACTTTTCACTCCATAGATAACAATTCCGCTCTTGCCTTAAAAGAAAAACCTCTATGACCATCAAAAAGATTTTATTCGTATTTTTTACCGTGCGCAAAGTACTCACGAACACACGAACTTATCGTAAAATCTCTCACGGTGGTTCTCACGGTGTTGATGTGGAGGAATAAAAATAAAAGCCAATCAAAACTCGTTGTTTCAATGATGTAATGATCGATGGGTAATAACCAATCAAATCATTTTCCATACATTCCAGGAAAAATCACGTGCGGGTATTGAACACGATTATCAACGGTAAATCACAGACGCTCCTTTCCGATCTTTTTTTGCGGAGAGTGGGCTGCTGTACACAGCTACAGCCAGGCAACTTTCCCTGTCTGACTGGGCTTCTAGTGAAGGAAATGTAATTTGACAGCAAACCCTTTTAATTAAAAATTGAGAGTTTTGAATGAAAATGTGTTCAATTCCCTATCAAATTTTTCTGACTTCCTTCTTTACTGCCTTATCTTTTTTATTCAAACTCGACTCGATTGCGAGGACAACATTCCAACACGAATCGCTAAACTGCGTTCCTTATCAGAGCCAAGGGTTACTTAGTGTAATTAAAGTATGTAAAGGGTTTTTCTTTTATCGTGGCAAAAAAGGGTTTGTTTCTCCTCACATTAGATTACAACTCTGGAAATTGAAAAAACAAAGCTAATTTGTTTAAAGCTTTTAAAGAAAATTTTAAAAAACATACATATCTAAACTCAGGCTGTTTCTCTTTCCCGTTATCATGGGGACATGTTTAACTTAGTGGATAGACTCCATATAAATAAGATCTCGAGGCTAAAATACTTTCGATATGAAGTGTCTACTGAATTAAGGTATCCACCGATAGCATTTTTTAGGATCGAATAATTATAGTTAGCTAATTTGGGAAAATGTTTCGATTCAAAACTGGCTTTAACAAAGCGGAAAACAGCTTTTCCTCGTTTCCATGCTAGGGTTGGGTACGTATCTTGAAAGCCGGATTTTTCGCTTGAAACTCCAAGTCAAGCTTGGTAAATACTATTTTCATTTTCAGCACGTACGTTTCATCTCAGAAAAGCATGTTTACCAACTTTTTCTCGAGTTTGCCGACAGAAGTTTAAATAGCAGGCTTACTACAAATTTCTCCCAGTCTAAAGTGTTAACAAAACTCCAGTTGATTTAAAATAATCAAACTTGGCTTCAATAAAGTAATCAAAAGTGTTGCAGCCTGAATAGGCCAACGTTATTAGCAGTAATCTAAACCTGTCTTCAAATAATCAAAGCCAACAAATTCGAAAACACCAAAGACTGCACAATGACTGATTCAACTCTATTTGATAAACTAGACCTGCTTAGTTTAAAATGTTTGCTGAAGACAGGTTCTTATGTAGAGAGGGTCTACATGGAAAAATCCTCCACTTTCTCGAGATCTAGGTTCTCGTATTTTTTGCTGTGGGCTTAAAGTAAGTTAATTTAAATTTCTCACAACGTTACACTCTGATTTCATCCATTGATATTTGAATATTTTAATACTTAAGGGACTTTAGCTTGCATGGCGACTTGAAAAACGGTGACTGGCGTGAATACAGCAACTCCACACAACAAGGTACGAAAGAAGATTTATTCTGCCCCGAAGGTAATGGAATTGACTTAATTCTCGCTCTCCGCAAGTAACCCAAGCTCACGTCGACAGCACGTCATTAATCGCTTTCCCATCAGATCATTGTCTTGATTGGACTCAGACTATTGCTCGATATCTGATCAACCATTTTAGAAACCTAGCTTCCTTTTAGGTTCGAGTCAACCGTATTTCTGGCAAGAATCTGTCTTTTCAGATGCAAACAGACAAAGAAAACAAGTTCTTGAGCTAATAGCAACGTGAGTGTAAACTAATTACACTGTGACTGCAGTGAACAAGGAACCCATCCTCGGGCTCTCAACTTGTTTCAACTTGTCCCGAACCTTGCTTGTCCCTCTGCAAATGTTTAATTACTCTTTTTTTCGAAAAACCCGGCAGTATCTTTACTCCTTCTTTTGCGTTGTTTTGCGCTGAGATAAGATTTTTGCGGCATTAACGATTTCAGTCATTTAGTTTTAAATATGCTTTTTTTAAATAAATGTGGTAGTGTGGCTTGTACAGTTTGACTTTAAATCGGAATGACTTTGAAAAAAGCTGGACAAGAAGATTGTGTTCTCCTTTTTGGTTAAGTTTTGGTAATATGCTCCATATATTTTAGGGAGGATCCCACTTCTGTGTTGAATTCGATATTTACTTTCATTGCAATGAATTAAAACAGAAGAAGATGCTGGTATATAAACGTTTCGTATTAAAAAATTAAATTCACTGCAACATATTGGATAGAGGTAGAATAAATGAATACGCAATTCTATTCTTCGTAGGTAGCGTATCCCACCGAAATCGAAAACAGGCGAAACAGCAACTGACTTCAGTTTGTATTAAGGTAATTCCTTAGTATTGCATTGCGCTTCCCTACTGCGCATGATTTTCGCGTCATTAGCGCGCGCACATAAGCACGTGCGAACACGAAACGTAAGAGATTTCGCTCAAATTAAACCCGATAGCGAAATAAATGCTCCTTTTCTCTCAAACGATCATGGTGAGCCCCGATTTTTGTTTCAGGTATTTGCGAAGAACCGTCTAATAAAGAACATATTTGCAGAAGAAAAAAAGTTTGACAGTAGAACATGAATTTTTTTTGGAAAACAGTTCCGTACTGGGTGTATTTTACCCAAGGCGAGGACTTCAAGCTAACCACGGAACTGTCCCAAAAAGTGCACTATTTCCCCAACCAGGAAATCAAAGTCGGCGTAAATGAAGCATTACTGCTTATGTAAATAAAAGAAGCTTTGAAGTAATCAAGACTTAATTCTGTATGAAGGTGATTCGAATTTTTAACGCGAAAACAGTAAAAATACCCCATTTTAAGAGCCTGCTGACGCGTAAACAAGCACGGTGACCCCATTTTTTTATTGAATTTTTTTAATGTTCATATCATGAATGTAAATGATGCAAAGTTTCCAAAAGAGTTTGATAGTAGAACAATTTCAAGGGAATTACCTTAAAGAGTCAGGAACATGCACAAATCTGTTATTTCACTTTCAATTATCGAAAGGTGTTTTATTCTTTGCGTCAAGAAGATATAATTTTGCTGAATATCTGCTACTGTATTTGGTTTCGACAACGAGACAAGCCGCAGTGACTCACTTTAATTCCAAGTCACAACGAAGTAAGCATGAGAACTCCCGACCGATGGCTCAAACATCATTCACTTACGAATAGGAAAATTTTTAAGAATATTGCGTGTGTGTTGAATCCACCGGTACACCACAAACTTGTGCCAACGCGGAAGTGGAAGAGTTTTATTAGCTAATTTATTAAGATTAATTTTAATGTAAGACTGCATGAGAACAACGTTAACATCACATGAATTTCGTAACTTTGATGGTGATATTAACGGTCTTGCAGGTTGTTCTTTCCAACTAAAAGACCTGAAGGCTAACTCTATTTTTTATTAACAGCCTTACCATTGCGCTGTCTTCTAGACCGCTCGAAAACGAAGATACGCATAAAGTGAATGGGCAATTTAAATTTTATTAATGAAACTATTGAGTCCTCTTCGAGCAATACTTTATCAAGTCAATTTTAATTTCAGTCTTCAGAACGCTAAGTATATTTTTCCACCACTCAAGCTAACAATGCATAGTCATTCAGGATCTCGATCACATGCTCTTGTCTGTTTCAGATATGTTTCATTCGAAAGTTTCAAACATTAAGTCTGCCTGAGCTAAATAACGCCAGTTGCTTTTATTTTAGCCGGTCTGAAAGCGCATGGGTCGGATTCACCTGGGAAACAACATCTTGCTTTCGGAATAGCTCGCTGTTTACTAGAAGCCCATTTAGAAAAAGAACATTAAAAAAAAAAATCAATTGCGTGAAGCAAGACGTTTTTCCTCTCTCAGTGGCTAACTCAACTGACCATTACTAATTAAAACCATCTTGGAGCTGTTTTCCAATGAAGAGCTAACAAAAGGAGGAATTGGTGTCGTGAAGTCAAGTTGCTTTACCTGTTAGCAATCAAAACAAAACGTAATCCAGAACTGCAATATCATTGGTTAATTCTATAGCCCATAGAAATGCTTCGTACCAGTGTGTTGGTACTAACAATTTAGTACATAAGGTGGCTCAAACCAGTTGCAACACTTGAAAGAAATGTTCTTATAGAAGGATTGACAATACAACACTTTATCACTTAACAGGAATATTATGGTACCATATCAAACACTAATTATTGCTGAAAGAGATTTAGTCATTTTTGTGACGTACAAAATTACCGTGGCAATGGGAAGGCCTTGCAAAAACCCCCCATATTTTGGCTTTAGCTGCTCATTACTCAAAAATAAAGTCAATAACCCCCATTTTCTATTTCTGAAATGTAATTAGCATGCCAGAATGAAACTATCTGCAAAGTTTAAAAAAATTCTGTGGAGCGGATTCAGAATCACCTTAATTAACAGAAAATTTAAGGTTGTTCCCAATCCGTTCCACTGATTTTTTTTAACTTTGTAGAGAGTTTCATCTTGGCCTGTTGATCTCTTTTGTGCAATAAAAAATAAGGTCACCGAGTTCGTTTTTCAGATGAGCAACTAAAGCCAAAATATAGGCTGTTTTTGCAAGGCTTTCCTGTTGCCGTGGCAACTTGAGTGTTACATCACAAAAATAACTGCATCTTGTTCAGCGGTAATTGATGTTTTTTAATGGTACCATAAACATTGCTGTTACGTGATAAAATGTTGTAGTGTCAATCCTGATAATTACGAGGTCTCTTCAAAGTGTTGAAACTGGTTTGAGCCACCTTAAGAACTTGTCCTGAACGCCATTGACCCGAAACTTGACAACTAGAGGAGCATAAAATATCTTGTGAATTCCAAAAGCAAATCATATGTTTTCAACATCATCAAAGTTATAAAGCTGTTAGTAGGTAATAACTGAGGTATTAATGGCATTAATTTTTCCTTTGCATTTAGTGTTGCTTCCGAGGCCTATTATTGTTTCAGAAATACGCAAGAACTGCCTCGTTTACGACGTAGATTATTTACGATTTGAGATCTTTCGTCAGACCCTGGTCAGACTAAATACCTGTTACAATTTTTTACAGGAGGAGATCTATTTTATTTCATGAGCGAAAAGTAAGCGCTTTCATCGCAAAGTAAACTCCAGATGTTTTCATTGATTACCGGCCGTCAAATTGGTGGACCACATGGCTTCTCCATATACAAAACTCTAAAAAGCTGCGTGAAACGTTTCGACAAATAACTCAGCAACGATGTACCGCTCAGATATGAGAATTGGAGAGGTGGTTTAAAGATTTGTTTCCTACAACATTCCAAGTTCTTGGCTCTTTTCATTGAACTATTTCGAATTAATTTTTTTGTTGCGTGAAAGAGTAAACTATCTATAGTCAGAGCAGGCTCTAATCCCTGTTGACAAGATTATACCGCGCATCTTAATTCCTCCATTTGCGCATAACCACAATTCCTTGCGCCTTTGACCACAATCCTTTGCGTTTCTAATAACAATGTGTTCTTCTCTCGATTAGAGAGCTACCTCGTTCGCTCACTTTGGTTCACTTACTGCGGCAGTAATAATTAATACGTATAACATTCCCAGGTTGAGGGATGACGAAACATTGCATGATCACACCGCTGACCACAACAATGTGTGCACTGATGCTTCTTGTGCTCGCTCTGTGTTCTGAGAATGGAAAGAGCAGTAGCAACAACAAGGTGAGTGAAGTTAACACCCCCTTGTCAACAAAATCGAGGGATGCGTTTGTTTTTTGCATTCTTCCATACGGTCCCGAATGGTGGGATAGGCTACATGCTGATTCTCCGTGACAAAGGAGGAAATCCTCGGAGCAGTTTACAGAACTAGCACAAACTCAACTCACTTATGGCAACAATACGACACCCTGCTCCTCTCGAGATCACATGGCGTATTTCCAGTGGGTCACCCAGCCAGGTATTAACCCAACCCAACAGAACTTAACTTTGGTGATCACAACTGTGTTATCTTTTATGTCTTGTCAGTATAAACCCTTAGAAAGCTGTCAGTTTTCCGAAAAAGCAATTACAGTAACTTTATTAATTCCTTTTCTTTCTGAGAAATTTGCCATCAATCCGGAAATCATTCTGATACTCAACCCCTCATCAGTTGCTGGAATTATAATCGCACTGTTCGCGAAAAAGGCATATAAGTCAAAGTTCCTCGGGTTGCTCCTAAATCTAAGTAATGTTTAAGAAACGAGCAGCAGTGTTTTATCGGGGTTTAAAAACACGAGGCGTAGCTGAATGTTTTTAGACCCGATAAAACACGTGCTGCGAGTTTTTTGAACGGCTTCAAAAACATTCCACAAAGAGCGTGTCCCTCTGGACTCAAAACAATGGTTCAAATTGTGAGAGGTGAATATTAGCATATAAGAAAAACAAGCTATGCCATATTAGTATTCTTTATATAAAGAATACTAACGAGGAGTGTTTTATAAGGCTATAAAGCTCATACACGTGACGTTTTATCGGTGTTTAGATAAGCTGTTAGGCTCATGAATTATTAATGAGCTTTTGAAAACTTTTGAAAACGCTGATCAAGAGGGAGGTTGCGTTTTAAATAACGGAGAGCATTGTGTATCGACGGTACTATGATGGAGAAGCATTGCGTAAGGATTTAGAGCTTGACCTACACGGTAAATGGATGAGAAAATAAAAGTGAAAGCAAGGAAACTAATCCCTCCTAACTGCCTCCATTTAGAGCGCTACTCAACAGATATCACCGTATGGATCTTGTGCTCAAGCTGCATGTTTCTGCGCACCAGGTATCCCAGGCATCCCAGGAAGCCCTGGTCCCGCGGGATCAGTAGGAGCTGCGGGATCACCCGGCAATCATGGACCAGAAGGACCTATGGGCCCTCGAGGGAGCAGAGGCGAAGAAGGTGCTCGAGGAAGTCCAGGCCTCCCAGGACCTCAGGGGCCTCTGGGAGCACCTGGTAAAGCAGGCCCACCCGGCAGCAAAGGTGAAGCAGGAAGTCAAGGTCCTCCTGGTCTCCCAGGTCCAAAAGGAGCTGAATGGTCTTTCGTGCGTAATTGGAAGCAGTGCGTTTTTAAGAACCTGGATGATGACAGGGATAATGGCTTGATAAAGGTAAATAGTCAAGGAATTGTGTGTTATCCTAAAAAGGCTTCACTGAAACTGGGCCAAGAGTATAAATTTCGTTTGCCTGACGATGTGGTCACTTGTGTTGTAGATCGCAACGTTTGGAACTTAATCAGGCAATCAGATCCACTTGTTTGATTTATTCACGGCTGTTTCTCTCCCAAAGGACTTCATTAGTTAAAAACAAGCCAAACTGACCTGGTCTGGATCATTAGGGAACTTAAGATCCTCGGCGGCGACGGTCTATGAAAACGTCGCCTCAAAATATAACTGTGCTCTATCATAAGCCTTTCGCGATTATTCAGTCTCGTTCACGTGCTGCAATGTGCGTGAAGTATCTAAAAAAGAAATTGGTAAGAGCGGTATCAGAGTGAAAATAGAAAATAAAAGATTCTCTGTTGTATGCTTATGTTGTCATCAAAACCTCAAATTTGGTGATTTCACCTCGTCGTTAAGTAGAGGACCGCAAACATATTTGCTAAAATCCGTGCTACGCGTGCTGCGCGTGCAGCACGATTATTTACGCTCTTTTAACCAATGATATTATTGTTTTGTGGCGTATTGTTTTGTGGTCGTAGCCGTCGTCGTTTCTTAAGCTCCCTGTTATCATTAGTTTTGTGTTGAGCTTATAGTTTCCTGAATTACAGCATAATACACCTTATTCATAAATGGCGGCCAATTTATAATTCTTTTGTCGAAGTGCAAATTAGCCTACCAAGCCTCGATACCATACAGTGAATTGAAAAGAATTCTTGCTCTAAAATGAGGCTTGGTAGGCTAATTTGCACGTGGACAAAAGAATTATAAATGTGACCGCCATTTATGAATAAGGTCTATTGTTTTTGCTTTCTTGTCAATTTTCACAGGAATGTGTTTTCAACAAGACCTCTGGCAATACTGGGCTCCGAGTCTTCTGGAATGGAAACCTTCGAATCTATAACTGCCATCAGTGCTGCAAACGATGGTATTTTACTTTCAACGGCGCAGAGTGCTCAACTCCAGCAGCCATTGATGGAATCGTGTACATGGTGCACGGAACTGGAGGCAAGAAGAATTTGCACCGTGTGCGGCAAATAGAGGGAGTCTGTGAAAAAGTCGATCAGGGCATTGTGCGAGTGGGATTCTGGGTTGGAAATTGCGCTGGGTATGGAAACGCTGATGCGCAAACCGGCTGGAATTCAGTATCCCGTATTTACGTGGAAGAAGTACCTCCCTCACAGGCTTAAAACAACACTTTCTTTAATAATTTTGTACTCAGTGATGGGTAGCAGGTGACCGAGAAATTTCTTTTTAACAAACAAAGTCAGGCGCAATTTGTCATAATCAAAGTAGTCCTTGTCCAGACGTAAATTATAAAACGCGGTGAAGGGTCAAACGCCAAATTCATTTCACAATAGCAATGTGAAAAAAGTCATGATGTGCAAATAAAGGGAGAGCAACGATAAGAAAAAATTTAACGTGTAGCGTGTATTTCTTGCAGTGAAGGAATTCCTGGATATGGGCCTTGCATTGGGTGAAGGCGGATCTTTGTTTCTTGCTCTTTTACAGCCCGTCCCGTTTCTTTAAGCCTCCGCACTGTTTTCCTACACTTGTTTCATTTTTCTTAATGTGAGCTTTTATTTCCAAACAAGATGTGATCATTATCGTGATGTAATAAATTACCTTGGTAACGGGAAAGGGCAGCAAAAACACCCTATATTTTGGATTTAGTGGCTCATATCACAAAAACGAACTCGGTGACCCCCTTTTTTTATTGCTGAAAAGTAAATTGAAGGCCACGATGAAACTTTCAACAAAGTTTTTGAAATTGTGTCCAGGGGATTCAGAGCTACCTTTAAAGAAATCACAGAATTAAGGTGGCTCTGAATCCGCTAGACAGAATTCTTTTAAAACTTTGCTGAACGTTTCATCGTTGCCTTCTAATTACTTTTCAGAAATAAAAAGGAGGATAACCGAGTTCGTTTTTGAGATATAAGCAACTAAAGACATAATAAAGGGTGTATTTACAGGGCTTGCCCGTTGCCATGGTGACATATTACGTCACAATAATGACTGTGTCTTGCTCAGCAATAATTCGTGTTTCATTTGGTACCACAAAGTTGCTAATACATGATGCAACGTTGTGGTGCCGGTCCTTCTAATAAGAGCGTCACTTGGAAGCATTGAAACTTGTTTGAGCAACCTTATGCGCGAATTGCTTTTGCACAAAAGACGAAATGGACCAAGTTAAAACTCAAGACTACTGAAAATTAATTATTTACGCAGGAGGGTGCCGCAGCAACTGCATGACCACGTTTTCCCCCGGTTTTAGTTCGTGGGATACCGGACTTAAACCGAAGTTTTTTGCCGACGATTTTTGATCGCTTCCTCACAAAATCGTTGATAATCCAAGAGACTGTTAATTCAAATCCCTTTTTTGAGAGGACGATCATTCCTCAAACTTTGGAAAGAAAAGTTGTTCTTGTTTACTTTTAATATTCTTTTTACTCCAAAATTTTCTTTGACATGACGTGTTTTCCTCAATTACAATTGCAAGTTGCCGTTATTGTTTAGCGAAGAGGCATGCGAGCGTGCAGGGAAGATATATACCGACAATATAAGACATTCGAAGCGGCTATCTAAAATCGAAACAGAGATTTGATTCTCACTGCCTCGATCCGACATAGAAAAAAGAGAAAGGAAAGGAACTTTATTTAAGTTTTTAGTCATCTAGCGCGGAGCACTAATTATTGGGGACGCTGTAAGCTGAATGAATACAAGAGTATATCCGAGTTTGCAACTTGATTGCAGGTTGCCAACGAGTTGCACTTACAAGACCCCTGTTATGGAAAAAGAATTTCTAAAAAGATATTAATTTTTATTAGGTAGAATAAATTGATCTTTTCGAATGAATTTCGAAGCTGAAAGGTGCTAGCTGACCTTTTTGAGAGCCAGAAGTTGAAAAAATTCCCCCATAACGCTATTAATAGAAAGGAATCTCTCCGCAATTTTTGTTCTGAAATCTACAGATTTGGCTGAACTTAAAATCCAAAATTTTAATACCACTGGACTCTCCCAAACAGATATTTAATCGAAGCGTCTTATCGGGTGCCACCGTTATTTGATCTTTTCGTTGCTGCACTAACATTTAAGTTGCCTTTTCTCACTGAATACAAAGTTGCTCTTCTATCTCTTGTACCCGGTTGTTCGAAAGCCGATAAACGCTAATCCCAGATTAAAAATTAACCAAGGAGCTTATTTCTCTACTCCCAAACGTTGTTCAATTTATCATAATTATAATACTTTATTTCAAATTAACAGTAAAAAAGAAATTTACAGTAAAATTGGAAATAGGAAGACCTTGAGGTTATCCCTATAATGGTCTCCCGCACCATCGAGTTTTTCACGTATGTAAAAATAAATTTCTATGTATAAAATTTCTGCTTATAAAATTTTAAAATATTAAAATTAGTTAAAAATAGTTAAGCATGCTCGTGCGTCCTTAGGATTTGCATTGTCTTAAAAATAAATAAATATTCATAAGTGTTTTCATGGTTAGGTTAATTATAAGTTGTTCCAAGGCTTTATCATGCTTACGAAAAGGAATACTTAAAGCAATTCACCCTAGCTGATTTCGTTTGGATCTTGTATTGATGGTTGACTCTAATTGTTTTACTCCCGCATGGCTCAAAATAATCATTAAGATCTAAGCGATTTTAATTAGGCCGAATACAATCTTGTAGCATTCAATCAATGACAAATACTCACTTCAATGTTCTAAAGAGTTCCAATTTAACATTTTATAACGCTCTTCTTAAGGCATCTCGTGAGGTTTTTGTCCTAAGGCAATTCGTGATGCTCTACGTTGAATTTTTCCGATAGATGAAATGTCTTTTACTAAACATGGAGCCTATACCGGACATGCATATTCTAAAATTGGTCTTAATAATGACTTATATAGCATAGATAAAATTACAATGTTATTGCGGTCAACTGTGCGTTTTAGCAAGCCTAATACTCTATTTGCTTTGTTTACCGTTAGATCTACATGATACGACCACATTAATTAGGTCACTTGAACACCCAGATCCTTATACAAATTTACAGATTTTAATAGCGTGTTAGATAAGTAATATGAGTGTTCGGTTTTGTCCTTCTCGTGCGTTACTCTCATTACTTCGCATTTCTTTGTGTTAAATTTGACTTGCCAGACCTTTGCCCATCTGTCCAAAGAATCCAAATCCGACTGTAAGATAGTAATATCGTATGGGTTGGTTAGTTCCCGGTAAATCTTTGTGTCGTCAGCGAATAACTTTATAGTCGATTTAACAACTTCTGGTATATCGTTGACGTAGATCAGAAATAAGATAGGCCCTACAATGGTGCCTTGCAATTGTGGAACTCCTGATGTGACTGGAGACCAATCAGAATGGATGCCGGGTATTACGACTCTTCGTTTTCTGTTTGTTTTTCTGTTTTCAATGCTGACATTTGACAAAATTTTACATCATGGAGAAGCTATGATGGAGAAGCATTGCGTAAGGATTTAGAGCTTGACCTACACGGTAAATGGATGAGAAAATAAAAGTGAAAGCAAGGAAACTAATCCCTCCTAACTGCCTCCATTTAGAGCGCTACTCAACAGATATCACCGTATGGATCTTGTGCTCAAGCTGCATGTTTCTGCGCACCAGGTATCCCAGGCATCCCAGGAAGCCCTGGTCCCGCGGGATCAGTAGGAGCTGCGGGATCACCCGGCAATCATGGACCAGAAGGACCTATGGGCCCTCGAGGGAGCAGAGGCGAAGAAGGTGCTCGAGGAAGTCCAGGCCTCCCAGGACCTCAGGGGCCTCTGGGAGCACCTGGTAAAGCAGGCCCACCCGGCAGCAAAGGTGAAGCAGGAAGTCAAGGTCCTCCTGGTCTCCCAGGTCCAAAAGGAGCTGAATGGTCTTTCGTGCGTAATTGGAAGCAGTGCGTTTTTAAGAACCTGGATGATGACAGGGATAATGGCTTGATAAAGGTAAATAGTCAAGGAATTGTGTGTTATCCTAAAAAGGCTTCACTGAAACTGGGCCAAGAGTATAAATTTCGTTTGCCTGACGATGTGGTCACTTGTGTTGTAGATCGCAACGTTTGGAACTTAATCAGGCAATCAGATCCACTTGTTTGATTTATTCACGGCTGTTTCTCTCCCAAAGGACTTCATTAGTTAAAAACAAGCCAAACTGACCTGGTCTGGATCATTAGGGAACTTAAGATCCTCGGCGGCGACGGTCTATGAAAACGTCGCCTCAAAATATAACTGTGCTCTATCATAAGCCTTTCGCGATTATTCAGTCTCGTTCACGTGCTGCAATGTGCGTGAAGTATCTAAAAAAGAAATTGGTAAGAGCGGTATCAGAGTGAAAATAGAAAATAAAAGATTCTCTGTTGTATGCTTATGTTGTCATCAAAACCTCAAATTTGGTGATTTCACCTCGTCGTTAAGTAGAGGACCGCAAACATATTTGCTAAAATCCGTGCTACGCGTGCTGCGCGTGCAGCACGATTATTTACGCTCTTTTAACCAATGATATTATTGTTTTGTGGCGTATTGTTTTGTGGTCGTAGCCGTCGTCGTTTCTTAAGCTCCCTGTTATCATTAGTTTTGTGTTGAGCTTATAGTTTCCTGAATTACAGCATAATACACCTTATTCATAAATGGCGGCCAATTTATAATTCTTTTGTCGAAGTGCAAATTAGCCTACCAAGCCTCGATACCATACAGTGAATTGAAAAGAATTCTTGCTCTAAAATGAGGCTTGGTAGGCTAATTTGCACGTGGACAAAAGAATTATAAATGTGACCGCCATTTATGAATAAGGTCTATTGTTTTTGCTTTCTTGTCAATTTTCACAGGAATGTGTTTTCAACAAGACCTCTGGCAATACTGGGCTCCGAGTCTTCTGGAATGGAAACCTTCGAATCTATAACTGCCATCAGTGCTGCAAACGATGGTATTTTACTTTCAACGGCGCAGAGTGCTCAACTCCAGCAGCCATTGATGGAATCGTGTACATGGTGCACGGAACTGGAGGCAAGAAGAATTTGCACCGTGTGCGGCAAATAGAGGGAGTCTGTGAAAAAGTCGATCAGGGCATTGTGCGAGTGGGATTCTGGGTTGGAAATTGCGCTGGGTATGGAAACGCTGATGCGCAAACCGGCTGGAATTCAGTATCCCGTATTTACGTGGAAGAAGTACCTCCCTCACAGGCTTAAAACAACACTTTCTTTAATAATTTTGTACTCAGTGATGGGTAGCAGGTGACCGAGAAATTTCTTTTTAACAAACAAAGTCAGGCGCAATTTGTCATAATCAAAGTAGTCCTTGTCCAGACGTAAATTATAAAACGCGGTGAAGGGTCAAACGCCAAATTCATTTCACAATAGCAATGTGAAAAAAGTCATGATGTGCAAATAAAGGGAGAGCAACGATAAGAAAAAATTTAACGTGTAGCGTGTATTTCTTGCAGTGAAGGAATTCCTGGATATGGGCCTTGCATTGGGTGAAGGCGGATCTTTGTTTCTTGCTCTTTTACAGCCCGTCCCGTTTCTTTAAGCCTCCGCACTGTTTTCCTACACTTGTTTCATTTTTCTTAATGTGAGCTTTTATTTCCAAACAAGATGTGATCATTATCGTGATGTAATAAATTACCTTGGTAACGGGAAAGGGCAGCAAAAACACCCTATATTTTGGATTTAGTGGCTCATATCACAAAAACGAACTCGGTGACCCCCTTTTTTTATTGCTGAAAAGTAAATTGAAGGCCACGATGAAACTTTCAACAAAGTTTTTGAAATTGTGTCCAGGGGATTCAGAGCTACCTTTAAAGAAATCACAGAATTAAGGTGGCTCTGAATCCGCTAGACAGAATTCTTTTAAAACTTTGCTGAACGTTTCATCGTTGCCTTCTAATTACTTTTCAGAAATAAAAAGGAGGATAACCGAGTTCGTTTTTGAGATATAAGCAACTAAAGACATAATAAAGGGTGTATTTACAGGGCTTGCCCGTTGCCATGGTGACATATTACGTCACAATAATGACTGTGTCTTGCTCAGCAATAATTCGTGTTTCATTTGGTACCACAAAGTTGCTAATACATGATGCAACGTTGTGGTGCCGGTCCTTCTAATAAGAGCGTCACTTGGAAGCATTGAAACTTGTTTGAGCAACCTTAAGCGCGAATTGCTTTTGCACAAAAGACGAAATGGACCAAGTTAAAACTCAAGACTACTGAAAATTAATTATTTACGCAGGAGGGTGCCGCAGCAACTGCATGACCACGTTTTCCCCCGGTTTTAGTTCGTGGGATACCGGACTTAAACCGAAGTTTTTTGCCGACGATTTTTGATCGCTTCCTCACAAAATCGTTGATAATCCAAGAGACTGTTAATTCAAATCCCTTTTTTGAGAGGACGATCATTCCTCAAACTTTGGAAAGAAAAGTTGTTCTTGTTTACTTTTAATATTCTTTTTACTCCAAAATTTTCTTTGACATGACGTGTTTTCCTCAATTACAATTGCAAGTTGCCGTTATTGTTTAGCGAAGAGGCATGCGAGCGTGCAGGGAAGATATATACCGACAATATAAGACATTCGAAGCGGCTATCTAAAATCGAAACAGAGATTTGATTCTCACTGCCTCGATCCGACATAGAAAAAAGAGAAAGGAAAGGAACTTTATTTAAGTTTTTAGTCATCTAGCGCGGAGCACTAATTATTGGGGACGCTGTAAGCTGAATGAATACAAGAGTATATCCGAGT
>NC_090886.1:34310934-34323434 GCF_036669925.1 Montipora capricornis
GAAAGAGGTGGAAACAGGTTGACAGATAGCTCCCACTTACGTCAGCACATTCCCCTTATTTTGAAACAAGAAACAGAGCGACTGAAAGAAGAAATAGCTACCAGAGCTCTCGGCCTAACCTTTGATGGGAGTAATACACTGGGTGGGGCCATCATCCGCATCGTGCGGTTTATCAGCGACAACTGGTCTATTGTTCAACGCCTTATCAGGCTAGATTATAGATATCTGTGCAGTCCGTAAATGCCCAAGATCTGGCCCATGTACTTAATAACTGTCTGTCTGTTGACTATCAAGTACGTGGTAACTCTAATTGTAACAATGAAAGATATTATGGTGCAAGTGTTAACGAAGCAGCCCTGAATCATATCAAATTTGTGTTTCCTAAAATGCTAAGTGTCGTGTGCTTTTCTCACGCACTAGATAATGTAAGAAACCATTGTCCTTTCCTTTGGAAGCTTGTGGATCCGTCTCTTTAAACACAGTCCCAGGGCGAAGCTAATCTGGCAAGAACTTACTGGTCGAACCCTAAAGTCCTACAGTGAAACAAGATGGTGGTCAAAGTGGGAGGTGTTTGAACAGTTCCTTGTACAGTTTGGCGATGTAGAGCAATTTCTTCAAGAAATAGAAGCAGCAAAGTTCGCTCCACAAATCGTGCCGCAGATCCGGGAAACGCTATCTGACCAAGAAAGCTGAATCAATCTCCAGTTACAACTTGCAGCCATTGTTGACGTTGGCCACCATTTTGTTACCGCCTCCTACTATTTAGAAGGAGATAGGCCACTGGTATTTTCATGCTATGAGAAACTCCAAGCTGTTGCTGAGGCGGCATGTCGTGTACCCCACGTCCCAAATGTTCGCGCTGTTTCTACTGCGATTGCAACAGAAGATCCAACGCAGAATGTCGCTACACTGGAACAGAGGGCAAGAGCATGCGTTGATCCAGCAATTCAGTAGCTTTTGCAAAAGTTCAATGTCCAGTTGTATGAACTGGTCGCAGCATTCAAGGCTGCACGCATCATGTGCCCCGTGGCAGTGCAGTGGATGCGACCTACGGCAGCCACCATGTCGACTCTCCGCATCTTCTCCTTCTTAACAGCGACACCGGTGGCTCAGCCGATTGAGCATCGGGCTGTTACGCGGGTTCGAACCCCGGCCGGATCAACACTCAGGATCTTAAAATAACCGAGGAGAAAGTGCTTCCTTTGTAATTTCATCTGCAAATGGTTAGACTTTCAAGTCTTCTCGGATAAGGACTATAAACCGTAGGCCCCGTCTCACAAATATCTTCTATGTTCTTAAGTTCCCTGTGGGACGTTAAAGAGACCCATGCATTATGCGATGAGAGTAGGGGGTAAAGTCCCCGGTGTTGTGGTTGTCCTGTTCTCTCCAGCAGAAGTGGCCGGCTTTGCGGTGATGTCTCTAAAAAGGCTTGTGATGTATGAGGCCACCTAAGCAGAAACAGCCACAAGTCAAAAAGGGACTTTGCCGAGTGCTGGAACATGTAGATGTATATGTGTAGACAGGATCGTAGATGGTTTGATTGCAGAGCTGCCCGATAATGTCGCTGCCGAGCAGGACGTGGTGGTAACCACTGAAGAGGAGAAAGTGAAGGGTGGTAACAACATGTGGAGCGTCTTCCACGTTGGTCAGCCGCAGTGAAGCAGGTTCTATTGGTGCAGCCTTCCTCTGCTGCAGCTGAGCGAGCCTTCTCCCTACTCTCAGCGGCATTTAGCGATCAGCAGGACAGCTCTCTTGCAGACTATCTCCAGGCCTGCACAATGTTGCAGTACAATAAGCGCTGATGTTGACTTGTGTGTACTACTCTTATCCATGTTTATTCAAGAAATCATTGGTGCTGAAAGAACTCAGAACTGTCAAGACAAGTTGATTTACTTCGTGGCTTGATATCTTCAACGTTATAGTTCGCTATAGTTTGAGTTAATTTAAATCAAGAGAGCACTATATTCGTTTAGTTCAGTCAGTATGTTCAAGTAGGATCGTTAAGTCGTTGAATGATTTTACAAACAGCTCAGAAATGCGAGCAGCCAATTTGCACAGCTGAGGGCTGAGACAAACTGCCATAAAACAAAAATAAATTTACAACAACAGCTTATTTGGTGTCGTTATTGCGCACCTATATGTACAAAATCTACGTCATTTCGGATATCAAGAGCATAATTTGGGAATTCTGGCATAATTTTGGCATAATTTGGCAAAATTTCGAGCACGGCTAGTAGCATAATATGCCACTTTTAGGAGCACAATCCGCCAAGATCTAGTCCCTTCGTATCGATCAGAAAGAAGCAATAAGTAATATCATAGCATTAAACAGACAATCTGATCATTTTAACCAACCGGCTTCGCGCCAGCTGACCCCATTGCGCCACATCGGCCGTTTTTACTTTCGGTTCAAAATTTTATTGTTCGCAAGCTAGCCAATGAAAAATAATTGAATTTCTTATGTCTCTAGAGACTTTCGTTTACTCGTGCGAAGGCCCCGCCGGCTAAGAGAAACGATGAGATCTGGGAACTAGAATGGAGGGGGCTAAGAGAAAGGACGGAAAAAGCCGCCTGGTCGAATTCCGGGGCAGGGATAGCGCAGCGGTGAGAGCATTCGCTTCTCACCAATGTTGCCCGGTTCGATTCCCAGATCCGGCGTCATATGTGGGTTGAGTTTGTTGGTTCTCTACTCTGCTCCGAGAGGTTTTTCTCCGGTACTCCGGTTTTTCCCTTTCCACAAAAACCAATATGATTTGATATCAAGAGTGAAATCACTCTTGTTGATATGTATTAATTTGATTTGATCTCATTCGTGCACGATCCCACAAGCTATTCAGCTTTAAACATTACCGTTTGAAAATAAGTTCTATTATTATTATTATTATTATTATTATTATTATTATTATTATTCCTCTTCTCTCTGACCCTCGTACCCCTTGCTGTCACTTGTCCCAGATCTTTCACTAACGCACCAACGCGTCCAATACGGCGACCGGTTTGTCAGGATCAGAGTTTCGCGCTTGCACTGAGCACGAATTATCGCCTGTAAGTAGGCTACAGGCTGCCACCATTTGCCGCGAAATTAGAAAGTTAAGTTGCGCAACTTAACGTAACTTAAAGTAACGGATGCAGCTACCATTAAAATTTGTTTTGATTTCTGTACATCAGTGAGACTTTTTGTTCTTACCACACTTTGATGACGTCTTCTGTGATCTATTACTGAACAGACACACGGCAAAATGGAATCTCACATCACAGTTTGTTGAATATAGTAGACTTCAAGAACAACGTCAGGAAAGAAAACACAGAAAATAGAAACCACAATTACTGAAGCGAAAGATCGTAGACGGACTACAGGAGCCAAAAAGAGGCGAATAAAAGAAAAGACTGAAACAAAGTATAGCGAAAGAGATTTTAAGGGGAGCTTTTATAGTGAGGGATAAAATAGGAAATAACAGAATGAATGAAAAAGCATCTTGTTGATTTTGTTTTTGACATCAGATAGCACGCGTAATCAACAGAACAAGGTTCATTCGGAATATACAAAAATTATGTTTAGCTTGGGATCATGGTTTCGTCATTAGGGAGGAGCTAAAGCGTAAGATGTTGTTGAGCCACAGATGGAAACCAGAAGTGAACATTACGCCTGTTAGGGGAGTAGTCTCTCCCAATTATACAAATGTGGAAGTATCAATGCGTTAAAAAGGAAAACAGCTCACTTCCGGTTGCCATCTGTGGCTGAAAAAACGTATTGTGTTAAAGCTCCCTATTTCAAATTCCGAGAAGGCTCAAAACCTTACTCCCCACTCCCGGGCTTTGCTGGCATTCTATAGTGCAAACGCCTGACGGTGAGGCCAGCTCATACTTACAAATTTCCACGGTGGGGTTCTGGAAGAATGCCCCAAGAAACTAAGTCATATATTTTGGCTGTTTAATTATTAAGCACAATCTTTTTAAAATCATTTAAGATTTGAAAGCGCAACAACACATATAGTTGTGATAAAATCCGAACAAAACCACTGGCTTTTAAAAAGGGACCCACCCATGGGGTGACAAACTAAGCAAATCCACCAACCTGAGGAAGAAAAGGTGAAAAATGTATCCCCCGTGGAGGAGGGGGCGGGGGAATGAACGGCCTTGGAATTTACGAAGCCATAATCCACTTAATTTTTAATGAATGGTGCTGCTTCAACAAGTGACAAGTAGCGTCTTTTCAAGTAAGTGTCCAAGGAATTACCCATACCAACGCGTTTTCAAATTATTTTTCATCCACACCAACCTTTCACCTGTCCACTTTAAACCCTTAAAAAGGACGAAACTAAGTAATCATAAAATTTTCTGGGGCGTTTTGAAAAGCCACTGTTTGTACCTATCCACATCAACACGTTAGTTTTGAAAGGCTTTCTACGCGATGACGTCACAGTACGTTAAGTCTCCCTTTTGCCTTGTCCACACAAAACACTGGAGCATTTTCAAAATGCGAGGAGATCGTCTTGAAATACAGGTAGTACTTCAAAAGACTTCGTTTTTCGACGGCATATTCAAGCGTCTAAGTGTGAATCATGGGAGAAAACGTTTACAAGCATTTGTTTTTAAACTGAAAACGCAGTAATGTGCTTACTTGGCTTCATGCTTTTTTTGCGACTGCTGGGATTTGTCCTTATCTGACCGCGGTTGCCTTGTTCTTGTACCTCAATAGGTAGAGCATCAGTTTGGTGTCGAAGGAACGATTCCTGTCCGGGACAGATTGCCAGCAGTTTCACTCTCCCCTCTCCTACCTTATGCGAGCCCCAGCATCTTATGAAGACTGTGTGTCAATTCCGGGCGTGCGCCAGGCAAGCTGGTAGTGCGAGAAGTCCGAACCCCCTATCCATCCCTCTTCGGTCATACCAAAACTTGCAAAATGTTTTTATTACCACACGCACGTACGATATGAGGATAAAAGACGTCTCCTCTAATTTTCTTCCGCTTTGCCAAGCAACTTGCATATCATTTTTTTCTCACAGACACATCACACCATCATCATCAATAGATGCTCGCTGACTTGTTTCATGAAGTCGGCTGAAAACTTCCATGCAGATATCAATACTCCTTGGTGTGTTCGAGAGTAGTTACTACTGCTGTTTACACTCTAGTAACGGGTTGGCGTTAATCATGATAAAATGGGTTGTTATCCTGTTCACAGCACTGGTCACAAAATGAAGCAATGACATGATCCGGAAAAACTTCCGTTTGGTGATTTAATCGGGAAATCAAATCCTTGTCACAGATTCACAGCAATATTCAATTGTACTAAAATTAACAAAGTAAAAAGACAAAAAATAGCGAAACGGAATTTAGTCCGGTGTTGTATATGAATAATGCTGTTAGTCGCAGATCCTAAAACCACCAAATTATTCTTGAACAATACAACTCTTAATAGACAAAGAAGTAACGGGTGATCCTAACATTTTCACCTTAGCGACTGTTTCATGATCATAAGCTAAAGGTGTCAGAGAGCAGACAATGTTTAAACTCACTTATCAAATGGAAAATCTACTCTACAACTATGACATTGTCTTCTTATTCCTGAAATTGTTTGTGTTGTCATAATTTGACATCTCTCGTGTGCAGTTTCTTCTACATCTCTCTTTTCTATCCTTTGCGAGGTTCGCTTTTACTTTGTCCCTTGGCTCAGCTCGAGCCATTTCCTCTCGCTTTAGTTCTAGGAACCAAAAGAAAAACAATACCTTATTCAATAATAAAGCCAAAAAAAAAAAACTGAAGAAAAAAAAAAAAATAAAGTTTAAAAAAAAAATCGAAGCCGTTTTAAAACTGAAATTTTTCAAAAAAAACAATCCCCGGCACCAAGGTATTTAAAAAAAAAAAAAAAACCCAAAAAAAATACAAAAAAAAATAAAAAATCAAAAAAAATATCAAAACAATAAACAAAAAAAATAAAAAAAAAACACCTTGGTATAAAAACAAAAAACATCATAAGCACATCCCCGGAATCGGCACCGGCCCTGGCTTACCCAAAGCAATCATGGCTGAATCGTGGAGCAACGGCGAAACACCAACATAACTGTGAACACAAAATCCCATATTGGCGGATTTTTTCAAAGTTTTGGGGCGTAAAATGTTTGTTGTGGCAAGAATTATAAGAAACAGGTATCCCGGCAACAAAAGGATCCCAACCAACCAAAAAACCCTCCTTGTCGTGCGACAATTTAAAATGTCTTTAAAATAACGTCGTTAAAACGTTTTTGTTTTAAACAGACGGACCCAGATTTTTTCTTATCAAACCATTCATATTGTTTAGCAATGATACTAATTTTAAGCACTTACCATTGAGATCTGAGGCTTGCCCATCATGTCCCTTCTTAATTTCAACTGGAGATAATTGATTTTACTAAGTCTTTTCCTTTATCGATTTGAAATCTGTGGGAGAGTTTTGCCTTTTATCTTCAAGCAAACCTTAACTGGGGCACTCCCTTTCGTTGATAATAATAGCTCGCATGCTCCATTTTTCTTATCCAAACAGGCTTTGGTGCACGCTTAAATCGAAACTAGGGGTCGTCTTTGAGGTGCACCAATGCAAAAAGCATTCTTTTATGCTCTCCTTAAAACGAAACCAGGGGTGGTCTTTCAGATGCAGAAATGCAAGATGCCTTTTCCCTAACCTGTTCGTAACGCTATAGCACTTTTTTTTTTAGTCCCTTAACGAAAATGCTTCAAAAATGCAAGTTTGCCTTTGCTTGTTTAATTATTGTATTCTACAAGATACGGCAAAGAGATGGATTTCGATCAGTCAGAGAGCTCGTTTTGTGTAATTTGTTTGTTTAATTTGTTGTGGTGCAATCTATGACGTCATTTTGATACAGTCAGAGCTACGTTTCACGGAACACAAAAAGCGGAGTAAGACTCATTTTGTTTGAGATGATAGGAAGTCTCAACCTATCTTAATTAATATTAGATAGATTGGAGCTCATGTTAGTATTTGTTATTGTTGAGGATATTTAAATGCAGTAATTTTCAAGCCATTTTGAACGCGGGAACAGTACAAAAAGTTTTATGGCGCGCGGAAAGAAAAGTTATCAGAATAAATACTAAACTAATTATCTCTAAATCACGCCAAATTAGATTTATTTCAAGCCCTCCGAGAAGTAAAAATAGCCATTCGAACCGGAAACGAAACCAGCACACAACGCTTGTTAGTCTCCAAAGATTTGTATCAGACGATTTCATATGACGTAAGTCAAGATGAAACAGGTTGCAGATAACACATTACGGGAAAAGCCCTATCTGTTGCTAGCTTGCAATGGAGTGAAGCACAATTATCTTAAGCTATCCATTCAACAGCAATGTTGCTAATTCGTTTGATCTGTCTGGCTAACATACTTCCTTTGGCTCGAAACTGAAATTTGCGTTCATCAGTTTTTTAATCACTCACTGCAACAGAAAACTGTGGAAATGATGTGTAGCTGATCATGAATGCTTCACTGGGAAAAAACGAAGACTTGATAACAGAAGTCCTTGCGACTTAGGTAAGGATTCAAAAGCTGTAAGTCTTTTTAATTTTTGGCAGTGAATCCTTCCTTCGTGTGTTAAGATATGTATTATGGCCCATGGCGCGTTTTTTAGTGTCGAAATTCAAAAATGCATTTGGAATAGGCCTTATCACGGTTTTCGACGCCATCTTGACGGGTAGGCAAAGCGGTCAGAAATGACAGTGTTTTTGTATGGGAATCCGATAGAAAATAACTTCTTCCAAATCGGATTTTTCACATTTTCTGAATCGCAACGTCAAAATACTAGGTAGGAGATTGTATTCACCAAGTTTGATGGATGTAGCTTGGCTAGAAGATGCTCAGTTAATTTTTGAATTTTCCACACATTGTAAGGTCTGTAAATTTGGCTGGGAAGACAAACGTCTAGACGCGGTTCGCGGGAAAAAAAATTTTAAAGACAAAACGTATGAAAAACAAAAAAAAAATTAGCTCAGCAACTTATAGGAAAGCTACATCCTTCAAACTTGGTGCATACAATCTTCTACCTAGGATTTTAACGTTGCGATTCAGAAATTGTGAAAAATTCAATTTTTCGAAGAAGTTATTTGCTATCGGATTCCCATACAAACACTGTAATTTCTGACCGCTTTGCCTACCCGTCAAGATGGCGTCGAAAACCGTGATAAGGCCCTATTGCCGAATTGAATGTTTGAATTGCTGATCTGAGGAATTGAATTTCAAAACTGAAGGTTTTGAATTGCCGAATTGAACGTTTTGATTTGCATGTGTGAATTTTTGACACTAAAAAGCGCCAAACTATGCGAGGACCCTTAAGTCGTTTGGCTTTAAACACTTTAAAACAAGCATTACACGCTTTGATTCGATTCAGCTATTTCTTCGAGCGAGTGTAAGTCACACATGAGTCACAGACAACTAACACTCCCGCTAGCTTTTTTTTTTTTTTTTTTTGTCAATAAGCAACCTAATGTTGGGGCTGAGGCTGAAAGTTTATTTTACTATTTTATTATTATTATTACTATTATTATTATTATTATATTATTATTATTATTATTATTATTATTATTATTATTATTATTATTATTTTTTGTGATTTTTGAGCCTGAAAAACGTTTCTTCACATGTTGTTAAACCGAGGGGGTACTCTCAGAAAAATTGGGTGAGTCTGTGCGGCCCCTCTTCCTAAAACCCTTACCCTATTTCAAACTAAAATCTACTACTTTCCCTACTCTTTAATTAAGACCTGACCAAAATTTCATACACTATTTCAGGCAATTACATTCATGTGTTACACGGTTGGACCGGTCACCGGTTGGCGTAACCAATTTGGGAAGAGCTTTCTTGTTGATGGTCTTATCGCCCAATGATGAAGAAGTAGTTTCTTCGAAAAAACATACCCAATTTCATGACTTGAGAACACCCACCCATAACCCTATTTCAGACCAAAATGGTAGACATCGATACCTTATTTTACAATGACTGCAAAAATTCTCGCACGCTCATTGCTAATTTTTATTTGTCAATAAGCGGACAGACACGTCAGCTTGAAGTTTCTCGCATTTTTTGTCTCACTTCTTCTCGTGTTTTCGACTTAATTTTGACCCCCTCTGCCTTTTCGTTTATTGTAAAAACAACAAATTGATGACAGTTTTTCATGCGTCTGTCCTGTTATTGACAATGAAATTCAATTTCGTCATAACATTGTCAAACTAGTCTGCGGATCCACTCGGTTATCGCCTCGTGGATCCACAGCTACTTTGACACAAATGTATGACGCAATTCATGATCAATAACAGGACAGACGCATGAAAACTGACATCAATTTTTTTAATTTCAGACCCCAAAAGCCATACTCTTTGGGCCGCACGTACCTATATAGCCCCATATAAGGGAGTACTTACTACCCCCCTTTCCCGCTTACCCGGTTTTTAAGTATAGTGTGCTATGAGTAACTAAGTTCGACTACAAACTCGAAATTGTTCTTAAGAATTTGCACCCGTGTGCGGCAAATAGAGGGAAGTTCTGGTGAAAAAAGTCGATCAGGGCATTGGTGCGAGTTGGGATTCTGGGTTGTAAATTGCGATGGGTAGTGGAAACGCTGATGGGCGCAAACCGGCTGGAATTCGAGTATCCCCGTATTTACGTGGAAGAAGTACCTCCCTCACAGGCTTAAAAACAAACACGTTTCTTTAATAATTGTTGGTACTCAGTGATGGGTAAAGCCAAGGTGACCGAGAAACTTCTTTTTAACAAACAAAGTCAGGCGCAATTTGTCATAATCAAAGTAGTCCTTGTCCAGACGTAAATTATAAAACGCGGTGAAGGGTCCAACGCCAAATTCATTTCACAATAGCAATGTGAAAAAAGTCATGATGTGCAAATAAAGGGAGAGCAACGATAAGAAAAAATTTAACGTGTAGCGTGTATTTCTTGCAGTGAAGGAATTCCTGGATATGGGCCTTGCATTGGGTGAAGGCGGATCTTTGTTTCTTGCTCTTTTACAGCCCGTCCCGTTTCTTTAAGTCTACACTTGTTTCATTTTTCTTAATGTGAGCTTTTATTTCCAAACAAGATGTGATCATTATCGTGATGTAATAAATTACCTTGGTAACGGGAAAGGGCAGCAAAAACACCCTATATTTTGGATTTAGTGGCTCATATCACAAAAACGAACTCGGTGACCCCCTTTTTTTATTGCTGAAAAGTAAATTGAAGGCCACGATGAAACTTTCAACAAAGTTTTTGAAATTGTGTCCAGGGGATTCAGAGCTACCTTTAAAGAAATCACAGAATTAAGGTGGCTCTGAATCCGCTAGACAGAATTCTTTTAAAACTTTGCTGAACGTTTCATCGTTGCCTTCTAATTACTTTTCAGAAATAAAAAGGAGGATAACCGAGTTCGTTTTTGAGATATAAGCAACTAAAGACATAATAAAGGGTGTATTTACAGGGCTTGCCCGTTGCCATGGTGACATATTACGTCACAATAATGACTGTGTCTTGCTCAGCAATAATTCGTGTTTCATTTGGTACCACAAAGTTGCTAATACATGATGCAACGTTGTGGTGCCGGTCCTTCTAATAAGAGCGTCACTTGGAAGCATTGAAACTTGTTTGAGCAACCTTAAGCGCGAATTGCTTTTGCACAAAAGACGAAATGGACCAAGTTAAAACTCAAGACTACTGAAAATTAATTATTTACGCAGGAGGGTGCCGCAGCAACTGCATGACCACGTTTTCCCCCGGTTTTAGTTCGTGGGATACCGGACTTAAACCGAAGTTTTTTGCCGACGATTTTTGATCGCTTCCTCACAAAATCGTTGATAATCCAAGAGACTGTTAATTCAAATCCCTTTTTTGAGAGGACGATCATTCCTCAAACTTTGGAAAGAAAAGTTGTTCTTGTTTACTTTTATATTCTTTTTACTCCAAAATTTTCTTTGACATGACGTGTTTTCCTCAGTACAATTGCAAGTTGCCGTTATTGTTTAGCAAAGAGGCATGCGAGCGTGCAGGGAAGATATATACCGACAATATAAGACATTCGAAGCGGCTATCTAAAATCGAAAACAGAGATTTGATTCTCACTGCCTCGATCCGACATAGAAAAAAGAGAAAGGAAAGGAACTTTATTTAAGTTTTTAGTCATCTAGCGCGGAGCACTAATTATTGGGGACGCTGTAAGCTGAATGAATACAAGAGTATATCCGAGTTTGCAACTTGATTGCAGGTTGCCAACGAGTTGCACTTACAAGACCCCTGTTATGGAAAAAGAACTTCTAAAAAGATATTAATTTTTATTAGGTAGAATAAACTGATCTTTTCGAATGAATTTCGAAGCTGAAAGGTGCTAGCTGACCTTTTTGAGAGCCAGAAGTTGAAAAAATTCCCCATAACGCTATTAATAGAAAGGAATCTCTCCGCAATTTTTGTTCTGAAATCTACAGATTTGGCTGAACTTAAAATCCAAAATTTTAATACCACTGGACTCTCCCAAACAGATATTTAATCGAAGCGTCTTATCGGGTGCCACCGTTATTTGATCCTTTCGTTGCTGCACTAACATTTAAGTTGCCTTTTCTCACTGAATACAAAGTTGCTCTTCTATCTCTTGTACCCGGTTGTTCGAAAGCCGATAAACGCTAATCCCAGATTAAAAATTAACCAAGGGGCTTATTTCTCTACTCCCAAACGTTGTTCAATTTATCATAATTATAATACTTTATTTCAAATTAACAGTAAAAAAGAAATTTACAGTAAAATTGGAAATAGGAAGACCTTGAGGTTATCCCTATAATGGTCTCCCGCACCATCGAGTTTTTCACGTATGTAAAAATAAATTTCTATGTATAAAATTTCTGCTTATAAAATTTTAAAATATTAAAATTAGTTAAAAATAGTTAAGCATGCTCGTGCGTCCTTAGGATTTGCATTGTCTTAAAAATAAATAAATATTCATAAGTGTTTTCATGGTTAGGTTAATTATAAGTTGTTCCAAGGCTTTGTCATGCTTACGAAAAGGAATACTTAAAGCAATTCACCCTAGCTGATTTCGTTTGGATCTTGTATTGATGGTTGACTCTAATTGTTTTACTCCCGCATGGCTCAAAATAATCATTAAGATCTAAGCGATTTTAATTAGGCCGAATACAATCTTGTAGCATTCAATCAATGACAAATACTCACTTCTATGTTCTAAAGAGTTCCAATTTAACATTTTATAACGCTCTTCTTAAGGCATCTCGTGAGGTTTTTGTCCTAAGGCAATTCGTGATGCTCTACGTTGAATTTTTCCGATAGATGAAATGTCTTTTACTAAACATGGAGCCTATACCGGACATGCATATTCTAAAATTGGTCTTAATAATGACTTATATAGCATAGATAAAATTACAATGTTATTGCGGTCAACTGTGCGTTTTAGCAAGCCTAATACTCTATTTGCTTTGTTTACCGTTAGATCTACATGATACGACCACATTAATTAGGTCA
>NC_090886.1:34328434-34370934 GCF_036669925.1 Montipora capricornis
TCTCGGATAAGGACTATAAACCGTAGGCCCCGTCTCACAAATATCTTTTATGTTCTTAAGTTCCCTGTGGGACGTTAAAGAGACCCATGCATTATGCGACGAGAGTAGGGGGTAAAGTCCCCGGTGTTGTGGTTGTCCTGTTCTCTCCAGCAGAAGTGGCCGGCTTTGCGGTGATGTCTCTAAAAAGGCTTGTGATGTATGAGGCCACCTAAGCAGAAACAGCCACAAGTCAAAAAGGGACTTTGCCGAGTGCTGGAACATGTAGATGTATATGTGTAGACAGGATCGTAGATGGTTTGATTGCAGAGCTGCCCGATAATGTCGCTGCCGAGCAGGACGTGGTGGTAACCACTGAAGAGGAGAAAGTGAAGGGTGGTAACAACATGTGGAGCGTCTTCCACGTTGGTCAGCCGCAGTGAAGCAGGTTCTATTGGTGCAGCCTTCCTCTGCTGCAGCTGAGCGAGCCTTCTCCCTACTCTCAGCGGCATTTAGCGATCAGCAGGACAGCTCTCTTGCAGACTATCTCCAGGCCTGCACAATGTTGCAGTAAAATAAGCGCTGATGTTGACTTGTGTGTACTACTCTTATCCATGTTTATTCAAGAAATCATTGGTGCTGAAAGAACTCAGAACTGTCAAGACAAGTTGATTTACTTCGTGGCTTGATATCTTCAACGTTATAGTTCGCTATAGTTTGAGTTAATTTAAATCAAGAGAGCACTATATTCGTTTAGTTCAGTCAGTATGTTCAAGTAGGATCGTTAAGTCGTTGAAGGATTTTACAAACGGTTCAGAAATGCGAGCAGCCAATTTGCACAGCTGAGGGCTGAGACAAACTGCCATAAAACAAAAATAAATTTACAACAACAGCTTATTTGGTGTCGTTATTGCGCGCCTATATGTACAAAATCTACGTCATTTCGGATATCAAGAGCATAATTTGGGAATTCTGGCATAATTTTGGCATAATTTGGCAAAATTTCGAGCACGGCTAGTAGCATAATATGCCACTTTTAGGAGCACAATCCGCTAAGATCTAGTCCCTTCGTATCGATCAGAAAGAAGCAATAAGTAATATCATAGCATTAAACAGACAATCTGATCATGTTAACCAACCGGCTTCGCGCCAGCTGACCCCATTGCGCCACATCGGCCATTTTTACTTTCGGTTCAAAATTTTATTGTTCGCAAGCTAGCCAATGAAAAATAATTGAATTTCTTATGTCTCTAGAGACTTTCGTTTCCTCGTGCGAAGGCCCCGCCGGCTAAGAGAAACGATGAGATCTGGGAACTAGAATGGAGGGGGCTAAGAGAAAGGACGGAAAAAGCCGCCTGGTCGAATTCCGGGGCAGGGATAGCGCAGCGGTGAGAGCATTCGCTTCTCACCAATGTTGCCCGGGTTCGATTCCCAGATCCGGCGTCATATGTGGGTTGAGTTTGTTGGTTCTCTATTCTGCTCCGACAGGTCTTTCTCCGGGTACTCCGGCTTTTCCCTTTCCACAAAAACCAATATGATTTGATATCAAGAGTGAAATCACTCTTGTTGATATGTATTAATTTGATTTGATTTCATTCGTGCACGATCCCACAAGCTATTCAGCTTTAAACATTACCGTTTGAAAATAAGTTCTATTATTATTATTATTATTATTATTATTATTATTATTATTATTATTATTATTATTATTATTATTATTATTATTCCTCTTCTCTCTGACCCTCGTACCCCTTGCTGTCACTTGTCCCAGATCTTTCACTAACGCACCAACGCGTCCAATATGGCGACCGGTTTGTCAGGATCAGAGTTTCGCGCTTGCACTGGGCACGAATTATCGCCTGTAAGTAGGCTACAGGCTGCCACCATTTGCCGCGAAATTAGAAAGTTAAGTTGCGCAACTTAACGTAACTTAAAGTAACGGATGCAGCTACCATTAAAATTTGTTTTGATTTCTATACATCAGTGAGACTTTTTGTTCTTACCCCACTTTGATGACGTCTTCTGTGATCTATTACTGAACAGACACACGGCAAAATGGAATCTCACATCACAGTTTGTTAAATATAGTAGACTTCAAGAACAACGTCAGGAAAGAAAACACAGAAAATAGAAACCACAATTACTGAAGCGAAAGATCGTAGACGGACTACAGGAGCCAAAAAGAGGCGAATAAAAGAAAAGACTGAAACAAAGTATAGCGAAAGAGATTTTAAGGGGAGCTTTTTATAGTGAGGGATAAAATAGGAAATAACAGAATGAATGAAAAAGGATCTTGTTGATTTTGTTTTTGACATCAGATAGCACGCGTAATCAACAGAACAAGGTTCATTCGGAATATACAAAAATTATGTTTAGCTTGGGATCATGGTTTCGTCATTAGGGAGGAGCTAAAGCGTAAGATGTTGTTGAGCCACAGATGGAAACCAGAAGTGAACATTACGCCTGTTAGGGGAGTAGTCTCTCCCAATTATACAAATGTGGAAGTATCAATGCGTTAAAAAGGAAAACAGCTCACTTCCGGTTGCCATCTGTGGCTGAAAAACGTATTGTGTTAAAGCTCCCTATTTCAAATTCCGAGAAGGCTCAAAACCTTACTCCCCACTCCCGGGCTTTGCTGGCATTCTATAGTGCAAACGCCTGACGGTGAGGCCAGCTCATACTTACAAATTTCCACGGTGGGGTTCTGGAAGAATGCCCCAAGAAACTAAGTCATATATTTTGGCTGTTTAATTATTAAGCACAATCTTTTTAAAATCATTTAAGATTTAAAAGCGCAACAACACATATAGTTGTGATAAAATCCGAACAAAACCACTGGCTTTTAAAAAGGGACCCACCCATGGGGTGACAAACTAAGCAAATCCACCAACCTGAGGAAGCAAAGGTGAAAAAATGTATCCCCCGTGGAGGAGGGGGCGGGGGGCAGGGGAATGAACGGCCTTGGAATTTACGAAGCCATAATCCACTTAATTTTTAATGAATGGTGCTGCTTCAACAAGTGACAAGTAGCGTCTTTTCAAGTAAGTGTCCAAGGAATTACCCATACCAACGCGTTTTCAAATTATTTTTCATCCACACCAACCTTTCACCTGTCCACTTTAAACCCTTAAAAAGGACGAAACTAAGTAATCATAAAATTTTCTGGGGCGTTTTGAAAAGCCACTGTTTGTACCTATCCACATCAACACGTTAGTTTTGAAAGGCTTTCTACGCGATGACGTCACAGTACGTTAAGTCTCCCTTTTGCCTTGTCCACACAAAACACTGGAGCATTTTCAAAATGCGTGGAGATCGTCTTGAAATACAGGTAGTACTTCAAAAGACTTCGTTTTCGACGGCATATTCAAGCGTCTAAGTGTGAATAATGGGAGAAAACGTTTTACAAGCATTTGTTTTTAAACTGAAAACGCAGTAATGTGCTTACTTGGCTTCATGCTTTTTTTGCGACTGCTTGGATTGTCCTTATCTGACCGCGGTGCCTTGTTCTTGTACCTCAATAGGTAGAGCATCAGTTTGGTGTCGAAGGAACGATTCCTGTCCGGGATAGATTGCCAGCAGTTTCACTCTTCCCTCTCCTACCTTATGCGAGCCCCAGCATCTTATGAAGACTGTGTGTCAATTCCGGGCGTGCGCCACGCAAGCTGGTAGTGCGAGAAGCCCGAACCCCCTATCCAATCCCTCTTCGGTCACACCAAAAACTTGCAAAATGTTTTTATTACCACACGCACGTACGATATGAGGATAAAAGGACGTCTCCTCTAATTTTCTTCCGCTTTGCCAAGCAACTTGCATATCATTTTTTTCTCAGACACATCACACCATCATCATCAATAGATGCTCGCTGACTTGTTTCATGAAGTCGGCTGAAAACGTCCATGCAAATATCAATATTCCTTGGTGTGTTCGAGAGTAGTTACTGCTGTTTACACTCTAGTAACGGGTTGGCGTTAATCATGATAAAATGGGTTGTTATGCCATGTTCACAGCACTGGCCACAAAATGAAGCAATGACAATGATCCGGAAAAGCTTCCGTTTGGTGATTTAATAGGGAAATCAAATCCTTGTCACATGATTCACAGCAATATTCAATTGTACTAAAATTAACAAAGTAAAAGGACGAAAAATAGCGTAACGGGAATTTAGTCGGTGTGGTATATGAACTAATGCTGTTAGTTGCAGATCCTAAAGCCACCAAAATTATTCTTGAACAATACAAGTCTTAATAGACAAGAGAAGTAACAGGTGATCCTAACATTTTCACCTTAGCGACTGCTTTAAAGCTAAAGGTGTCAGGAGAGCAGACAATGTTAAACTCACTTATCAAATGGAAAATCTACTCTACAACTATGACATTGTCTTCTTATTCCTGAAATTGTTTGTTGTCGTAATTTGACATCTCTCTGTGTGCAGTTTCTTCTACATCTCTCTTTTCTATCCTTTGAGAAGGTTCGCTTTTTACTTTGTCCCTGGCCTCAGCTCGAGCCATTGCCTCTCGCTTTAGTTCTAGGAACCAAAGGAAAAACAATACCTTATTCAATAATAATAATAATAATAATAATAATGATGATGATGATGATGATGATGATGATGATGATGATAATAATAACAATAATAATAATAATCATCATCATCATCATCATGAAAATTAATTTTTGAAAGAATTATTAATATCATTGTTCTCAAATTGTCAAATTGTCAAAAAGACAAAAGGAGGCTCTGCTCGCAGGGTGAGGACGGCAAAGAAATGAAACCAAAATGTAAAACGCACGTGCAGGGCGTGCAGAGCCTTTGTATTTGTTTATTAAGCCCATTGTGTTGTGGCGTTCTCGAAGCTGTCGCCGCCGCCGTCCTTGCGTACGGTCCCTAATGTTTACCAGTGGAGGTGTTTTCCTGTCTATATATACTACGTACTCGGATTTTGCTTATTATGCGCAGCCAGTGATCATGTGTTCGATGGTTTCTTCATAATGGTTACAAACCGTAGGTATCTAAATAAACTTTGAGTAAACACTTTATTTTCAGAGGTGAGCAGCGAACTGAGATGGCCGCGTATTTTCAAGCTCTGCTAAAATTTGTATGTTTTGCTGTTACTTGTAACTATCTCTTCAGCTGTCGTTTCGAGTGTATTCTTGTTCTTTGAGTATGAATGTGTCGAACAGAGGACGAAAGCAGGATACCTCTGCAAATGAGGAACAAGATTTTGAAGCCAATGTCCGAGAGTGTCCTGGTTCGATACACCCGGACATTGATCTCATAAAATATAATCAATTTTAGTTTCAACAAGACTTAGCACCCTTCTTATCCCCATAACCTAGTAATTATGGTAGTCAATTTTCTCTCCTTACTTTATCTTCTGGAATCACCACATCAAACATTGTCCAGATAATTTCTTTTATCTCAAATACCACAAGATATGGTCTCCTCGTCTCAATGGCATGATTGCATTGAATTTTCGTGTTCCACAACAAAAACCACTTCATTCATGGTCACTCTCTCCGGAGCCTATTTGAACGAGTTTGAACGATCTTTTCGTACAAATTTAGACTACGATTCTCAGTTGAGTATAACACTTGGGAAGTTTGGTGACAAAGTTTCAGCGTTAAAGTTAACATGTTGTCAAGGGCAACTTCCTTCGTTTCCAAGAGTAACTTTTAGGGCCTTGACGGCATGAGCGATGAACCCGCTAAAATCTACAAATGGTAATGGTTAAATTCAAACTGGCGACCGTTACCAGTTAAATGACGTCAAACCCCGAAAAGTTACCCTTGGAAACGAAGCAAGTTGCCCGTGACAACATAACGCTGAAACTTTGTCACCAAACTTCCATTGTTACATACTCAACTGAGAATCGTAGTACTTTCCACAGTCTCCAATGAAGAATTGAGAAACCTTGTCATGCATACTCTTATGCTCTTTTACAGCAAGCTTGGAACACTCACTCACTCACTCACTCACTACATGTCAAAAAGTTTCTCCTTATACACTGCATAGTCTACACAGTGGGGATTCTTTTGAATTGTCAACATTGAACTTTGAAAATTGAAGTTTTTGCTTACTTCTCATGTGGTTCTTCATCTTCTCCAACATCTGGGGTGGAACTTTAAAGCCCTTTATTTCTTCAAGATTAAGACCTTCCACATTTCTGTTTCAAACAAGCAAAAAAAAAAAAGTTGGAATCTGAAGGTATCACCAAGATTTAGTTCCTTCCTATTAAGTCAACCCTTTGACTCCCAGGAGTGATCGGAACAGTCAAGACAGGTGTTAAGAATGAAGATAATTATCACCTTAAGAGGTGCGATCTTGATATATCTCCAAATACTCCTGACAACTCAACAAAGAAATCAACGATACTAGTTAGGAGAATTAGCGTTTCGATCTTAGGAATGAAAATCAGTCTTTGAGCAGCACCAGTTTTTTTCCTCATAAAAATGTCAAATATTGTGGTCCAAACCTGATCATCTGGATCAACTGGCTACAAACCAGGTTAAAGTAGCTTATAAAGCACTGGTAACAAAGGTAATTTTTCGGTTTCTTTTTTTTAAGTTGGGTGCAGGCTGTCTTCACTCATCCTTTGCAATGCAAAGTAATCCGTTAATTTCCTGTTACTAATATAGTGGAATTAATAAATGTACATATTGCCCTGCATTTTTCCACATGCTGATGCCGCGTAGCGTACAGAACAGACCAAGAAAACCAGGTTAGAAAGAAGTATCTCGGCAGCAGAGATGAGGGCGAAGGCACACGATCAAGTGAATTGTCAGCTATCCGTAGAATGCTGTAAGTTGGCTTATCATGCTGCACAGCAAGATCACCTGAGACGTATTGACTGACTAACCTGTAGTCCTCATGACCTGCAAGCTTCCTGATGTCGTTTGCTATCATGAGAAAGGCCTGTGTAATAAAAACACTCTTAAGAAAACCTTTCCTCACACTCTTTCGAAATGCCATTTCGACTAAGCTAAAGAAGCTGGATTTTACTTTTGTAAAACATTGTGAAAAGGCAAAGTTTGGGCAAAAAAACAAAAAACAGGGAGAGTGCTTTTTTGAAGGTGACTTTCTTGCACATGGCCTTTGACTTGAGTTCTAGCGGCTCTCTCTTCATTCACTTTCTGTTTGAGAAAGGAGAAGTTCACACGGTTTCATATCAGCTTGTGAAAGTGAAAAATCAACTGAAATAAAAATATTCATATTGCGAAAGAGAGAAATGATCGTCACACCTATCTGGACAATTTAAGACAACTAATTTTGTACGTGCAACAAATTCAATAAAGTTAAGAAAAGTAAGGTGGCTCAAACGGGATTAGAACCCATGACCTCTGCGATCCCGATATAATGCCCTACCAACTGAACCATGAAGCCCCACAATTGAAGGGAAGGGGGGAGGGGGTGGGGGGTGGGGGAGGGGGGGCAGGTCAATTTGTTGGCCCATGTGTTCACGTCTAAAGCAAGCACTTTGAATACATACATACATTTCTTTCAATATTTTAAACTACGACAGTCCACTTAGCTTCTATGAACTTAACTCTCATTTGTGGATTTTCTCAGCTCTCTGAACAAACGAGATTGAAGGGTTTTTGGAATTCGGATCCCACATATACTGAGAAACAAATTAAAGGCCTTATGCTCTTAACTCCTTAATTACTTTTAGTATGAAATTTAGTATAAGGCTCCCTACCTTGCCTCCAGTGATGGGCAGTTCATTTTGTTCATAAAGCCACAGTTTATCATCAGAGTCCCCAGAATACTAAAAGGCATTTAAAAAAATTGACTTAATGAAATCTTGTAACATATTGGATGAGCGCCACCAGAATAACAGCCACCCCAAAGAACTGGAAAGAAACCATGCTATTTAAAAGACACCGCGCTGATCTGACTAACAAGAGGACACTATTCTTAACCATTTGAGCATGCTCTATACACCATTTAAGGACGGTGCCTACTATTGTTATTGCGCATACGTTCTGCGCATCTAGAGATACTCGGATTTCTTATCGGTGATGCTTACTAATACAGGGATATTTTTGCGTGGTTTAAAACTATCCGAAGAAAGTAGATCTTAGTAAGTACTCTTGGTATCCAAAAAGAAAATTGGGGGTAACCATGCACTTTTGAGAGATAATTAAGTTTCAATTTGAAAAAGAACGCCATACATTGCTTTGTATTTTATAGCGTTTTACAAATATTGTTCATGACTTATCTTTGAAAAATGCGTGGTTACCCCCAATTTTCTTTTTGGATTTTAATAACACTTGTTAAGATCTACATTTCGTGCATAATCACACACCGGGGCAAAAATATTGTTAATTAGTAAGCACCGTCCTTAAGGTTGGGAGGGATGTAGTATCATGCACGTGAACATTACATGCATTCGTCCACCTTGGTTGCCTTGTTTACAAATAAAACGTTTTTCACACAGCATGGCTTCACACGTGTCTAGTTCTTTCAATATTGTATGATCTCCCACTTATCTTTGGTAAGCACATGTCCCTTGCACATCCAGATACATTTCAAATATTACCCTCACTCACTAGAGTTTTTATTAGCTTAATTACTGAAATGACAGTTTCTTATTTTGATGGTACAGGTGTAATGGCAATGTTAGTGGATTTATATACTGCACATATCACATCAGTTTCGTGATGTATTGGTGGCACAGTTCGTTGAACACCGGGCTGCCATGAGGGAAGTCGTGGATTCGACTCTGGCAGGACCAATACTCGGGGTCTTAAAATAACTAAAGAGAAAGTGCTGCCTTTGTAATTATACCCACAAATGGTTAGACTTTTTCAAGTCTTCTTGGATAAGGACTATAAACCGCAGGCCCTGTCTCATAACCTTTCCTGTTAATCAACACTGTGGGACATTAAAGAACCTACACAATGTTCATGCATACATGCATGGATTGGGTGGGTGGGTGAGATCAAAATAATACGGACTGATAGCGGCAGCCAGAGACCCCTTTACAAGCTGGCATCCGATCTCACCCATGGGAAAGAATTGTAAACTGTCATGAGACTTTGTGATATGTGCGGTACATAAATCCTAAAACCACAAACCATGGCAGTGTACCACTGGTGGTGGGTAAATTGATAGTAGTTATTCCTACAAGAGCCAAGTGGCCCAGTCATTACAATTCATGGTGCTTACTGAAACCTGCATGCATCTAATTAGGGGCATTTCTGGACATACAGTATCTGATTCACTTACTGTCCAGTATCTGTAGGTACACTGTATACATGTTGTGTTTCAATTTTTTTCTTGGTTTACAATTTTTCAAATTCAATTTTTGTCTTTTCTTTGTCTAGAATATTCGGTGCCATAGTCTGAAATGACTGCACTTACCTTGAACAGCTCTGGATGTCTGTAGTAAAGCTTTCCTCGAGTTGCAGCAAAGCCCAGAGCCCTATGATAAATCAAACCATAGTGCTAATGAATCTAATCTCATCGACACAGCAGCCATAAATGAGCCCATGCTTCAGCTGACATTCAATCCTGCTGTTGAACTGTCTACAAAAGTATTGTTTGGCACATTCTTAGGATACTATTGCTGAAAAGGAGAAGTGGTCCTCAGTGTTATCTGGGCAATTTAAGAAATTGTCTCTTACAGCCACTTGAAAAATTCAAGTGGCTTCAACAAGACATGAACCCATGAAAGGAAAAGGGGAAGGTACTGGGTTCAAATCCTATTCATGATTGAGGCCACCTGGATTTTTCAGTTGTCTATACACCTTATTGCAAAATGGCTGCCACTTTAGCACTCTTTTCTTTCCTTGCAAATTCGCCCTTTTGGCCTCCCCTTCGAATGTAAAATTCAAAAATATATTTACCCTTGAACGAAGCCAATCAAACAAAAGAATATTAAATGGACGACCATTTTGGAATAAGGTGAGTAAGAGACAACAGTGGGATTTGAACCTTCTGCTTGACTTCAACTACATGTAGTTTCCTTTCCCACAAGGCTGATTACCACAGAGATATAATAAACATCTTGCTTACCTTGTTTTCTTGGTCCGAATTGCAAAATTACCGATCTCTGTTTTTGCTATTGATTTATGGCCCATGCGCTTTGTACTTGGCCCATAAACAAAAAAATGGTTGGTTTATGGCCCACTTAGTAATTTTACAGTATGGACCTAGAACTCGCTTAGCAAGAGGTGTTTATCAATTACATGTAGGTACAATTACCATGCCATCATTAAGCCAAATACATTTGTAAATATCACAATCGTGATGTGTACTCTTTGGCACATTTTGTAGTGCAAGGAAAGCCAGAGCATATTTACAGTATACAGAAAATGATTAAACTATTACAGTCGATAACTTAACTAACTTGTTTGCTTTGACTCCCATAACAAACTCAGTGTCTTCATTGATGCTATCAGGATCCCACTAAAAAAAGAAAGCCTGGATCAAACATGTGATTCCAATACAAGCTCAAGATAATACAATACAATCTATGATAGACCAAGCATATAAGAACGAAGCAACATGTTTCTAAAACGTATAGATATTTTTAGAAAAGCAAAAGATAGTCTTTGTCCATAATTACTTGACTGAACATTATGGAGTAAAGCAATGTAAACTATTTAAAAGCCAAAGGAAAGATTGTCTTCTGTGGGACTTCGTCACAGCTGCAAAGCCGAATATAATTATTTGACATTTAATTTGTCAATCACCCATATGCAACAGACCAGATTGGTCTGGGTTTCTTCCTGAGGAAACTCCTAATTGGAAATCATGCTCAACAAGAGAATGCACTAATTTTTCCAAAGATGGCAGTGTTTTTTGCCTTGATTCTCAAAACACAGTCACATGAAATGCAAAGGCAAGGGCAAAATAATGAATCATACAAGAACACGTACAAGTAAATGAGAATTTCTCTGTTAATTTTCTTAGTGCACTTGCACTTCTGCTTGTGTTTGCTTCAACATTAAATTTTGTGTCTATGCAGTTGTTCACCTTTTTACCTCTATGTAGCATTTCTATCATGCACTTATTAAGTTGAAAATGTCATATTTCCATCTCACATAGCTTACGTCACAAGTAAAAGCTTTGGTCTCCAACTTGTTTGATTTAGAAGGTGACTCTTCACTAAAGAAAAAAAATAGAAACACAGTTACTTCAGGTTCTATCCATGCATATTGCAATACAAGAGTAATAAGTGCTGTTAAATTGTCTTCCATCTTGGGAGACACAAATATGTCTTTAGGAGTGATATTTAATTATCAAACATGCTGCAGCTACATGTAACTCTGAGTTGAAAAATTTGAACATGGCCTAAAACAAACCCTCAAGTTTCTGTTACATTCAAAATTATTTCACAACAAAGCGACACTTAGAAACTATGACTGATTAATTGTCAGCCTATGTTTGATTGTCAATGTCACTTTTGTTGCACAAATCAACTTCAGATCAGTACGTCTATAAAAGACCTATAATTATATTTATTGTATTACAAACAATCAATGTAAAAACTATTGTAGGTTAAGAGACAGGTAAAAGTACACATTTTTGTCATATGTGCCATGATACATGTACATATTGAAAAAATGGGACCGAAAAAACTTGGAAACATTAAAGGAATACAGTTTTTCAGTTTTAAAACATGCAGACAAATTTTTACAGTGTTTTCTTCCATCCTACTTGTCGTGCCTCCAAAAAAAAATTGAGAACTACTGATCAGTGTTCCAGATAAGAGTCGGGTCTCGGGTCAATAACCCGACAAAGAAAGCTTCCCGTCCCGACAGATGAATGTGTGAGCCAAAGGCCACTGCTGGCACGACGTCTGGGTGACCCGTCAAATGGTCGACATAACTCCCCACTTGAAAAAATTAACTGGATCGCTGCTGATATTACCTTTCGGTCTTGTCTTTATAAGGTTGAAACTTTTATCTGACAACCTTAACCCTTTCAGGCCCGAGGGGTTCCCCATTGACGAGTAAAATCGTCTGGCGTTAGACAGAGTAAAATCTATAAGTGCCATTTGGCACTATCGGGCCTGAAAGGGTTAATTGAAATAGCTTATACCAGTATGTACCAAGCACACTGGTCCATCCCACCATTTCTCAAGTAAAAAAGTCAAAATTAATGTCTTCAAATTATCATCTTCCGACAAAAACTTATGCAAGCTACCAAAAACTGATTGCAATAATTATTGCAAAGCATCATTTCATAGGCACCTCTAGCCAAGCTCTTGTGTAAGCACGTTGTGTCTGCGGCTAATTACTACTAACAAAACACAAATGCATCTTCATAGCTTCACTGATCATATTCATGTTTGTAAAATACCAGAACTTCAGGTATGTTTCAGCCAACAACTAAAATGTTGATGTTAATGATGTACACAAATTAATATGCTGATGGTCACCTTTCTTTGTCTGGATCAGGCCGTGTTCTCTTCTAGAAAAGAAAAAAAAAAGGTAACATGTAAGGTAGAGTGTACTTACATGTAACAACCTCCCTCAAACTGTCCTTCAGAGAACACTTCTATGAACCCATTTGACTTCTAGAAATGAGACTTAATAGATTTTATTTTAATGTGGAACAGTTCAGGAGACAACAGGTTTACATGTACAAGCTCTACATCCACTCAACATGTCCCCTTACATGTAACTCATTGACCCCTAGGAGTGAGACTTGATTGATTTTACTCTGTTTAATACCAGACTATTTTACTTGTCAATTTTCAACTTAGTGCATGCGGCCTTGTTTTTCCTCGCCGTACAATGTACATGTAAAGAAAACAATCTTTTTTCATAGCATTTGATTTTGTGTTGTTACATGCAGTTTCCAAGAACTGTATGTATATAGAGCGAGTTTCAATCGAGTATTGTAAAACCAAAACCAAAGTGATTACTTTGGCCAATCAAAAAGGACAGAGACAATTCAGTAAACCAATCAAAACTTGAAGTAATTACACGTACATGTAGCCAACACAAAGCCCGTGAAAATGTGCATGTGCAAGCCATGATTGGTTTTGACTTAACTTCTGATTGGTTGGCAAAATGGCACAAGAACTTTGAACCAATTGCCGAGTGAAGTAATGCAAAACCAATAATGACAGCAATTCGCTAATTACCTTAAAGTTCGACATTCAATTGAAACCGCTCTATTATTTTGTGTATACACAAATCGTTTAAGTTGTTACATGACAATAATTATTGTACAATTTGCAACTTAACCCACTGACACCTCAAATACCCTAGGGATTGCCCCCAGTTGACGAGTAAAATCATCTGGCGTTAGACAAGAGTAAAAACTATCTGTCAAGTCTCACTGCCAGGAGTCAATGTTGTGTTGTGTGTGTCCAAATTTGGGAGACGGCTTGATTGATCAGATTAATGGGTCACACTTTAATAAGAATCATTTCTTAAATTATTTTATGTCACAAACCTTCCTAACAGTGACAGGACTGTCTCCCCTCTCATATCTCAACTGCAAAACAAATGTAAATAATTTGTAAAACCGATTAATAATTCATGATGGTGACAGCCAACAGAAACGCACTATTCAGGTCACATGCATGGTCTGTAAAGAGTGATAAAGTTCATCTGTCTGAAAGCACGGGGAGGGTTTGAAAGGGTAGCAGAGAAAAGCTGGGGTTGATGAAGGAATTAATACAATTATTAAATGAATTGTTATATATATACAAGCACTAGTGATTGTAATAAAGTATACAACCACATGTTCTTGTATGATGCAATGAACTTTATAAAAGAATGTAACTTTGAAAGAAGATGAATGAGACAAATACAACACCAAACACATTTTATTTATTAATTATTACTTTATTACTTTTCATTTCGCAATGCCTCCATTTATTTTCCACCTATCCAAACCTATGCCATAAAGTTATTGAAAATTGGGTTAAGAACAAATTACAACACCAATCTCATGACGCTGATCTTTTCCTCCCTTTCATTCCACATTATCCTGCTTTGCTTCCATGCCGACAGCAGTGCAGTCCTTACATGTACTTTGCAAACAATCTGTAATTCCTACACTTCAGTGCACCAAACAACTTTGTCTTGAACTTAAAGTACAGTCGGGAATGTTGTGGCTTGCTACAACTTCATTGGATATTTAATCATCTACAATACTTGACCAAATATGATCTTTTGCTGTACACGTTTCTTCTTGTTTGAATTGCGAAGTTGAAAGAGATAAATCTACTGGTGGGGCAAGAGCACCCTAACAACTTTAACTTTAAAATCCAAGTGTGCCACTGAAAATGTGTACGTCGATTTAAGGAAATCACTGCCCAAAAATGAGATAAATATTCAAATCCGATGACAACCTTGGTGCAAACATTCTGAAACCAATAATTCCCAAAACAACATCGAATCTCTCTTTGGAGCACACACCAATGCAAGTTTGCCGTATGTACGCTTTTCTAACACATTGGCAATAGTAACTGCTACAAAGCATTCATTTCACAAGTTGTTTACAACATTTGTGGCATGTTGTATGGGCCCCTACAGATTGTAAGTAAGTAAGTAACTTTATTTCAACTCAGGTTGATGAGGCTGATTAGGCCCCAAGCAAATACATGCTAATATGCAGAGAAAAGTGAAATAAATAAATAAATAAATAAATGAATAAATAAATAAAAATTGTATACGTATATATACATGATCAATTAATAACTAACATTCTAACTATATCAATAAATAAACAATCCTAACTCTTAAAGGACCATACAACACTGCCGCTCACGTTGTAACCATTTAAACTTGAAACATCACCCATCAATTTTGAAAAAAGAATTCTAGGAGACCCTGGATCATGTTACAATGAAAATTTAAAGGAAGTTTGGTATTGGCTTGCTACAACACTAGTCACAAACCCTTACCCTGTAAAACTTTTTGAACAGCAGGTAATTAATCACGTTCTTTAAGTCACCAAACATCAACATTGAAGGGAAAAAAGTGTATTGTGTGTTACAACAAGTCTGTCTGAGATCGTAGTCAACCACACCAGTGTACACTGTATTTGACCCAATTGAATGATGATTATGGCGATAATATCTGAGGTTCTATTACAAGTAAGTGAATTGCTGAATTAATGAAAGGCAATGTCAATGAAAAGGTATACACAAATTAATTTACCTACCCTACTGTCTGCATGGGTTTTGGTGTCCAGTCTGAATAGTACTTTAGCCTGTTATATAATGTTTTAGTTAGTGGTTAGTGATATGGTGGTCATGTTGGACATGAGGCCTAAATATTATATGAAATGGATGTACATTGTAGAAAATGAATTATTTAAAACCACTTCACTCTAAAGTTTTTATAGTTACAATTTACAACTGAAACGTCTCTCAACTCAAGATCTGATTGTTGATGCTTGAAGAACTTTGAGTATCGTGTCTGGGGGTCTGAAGTCTGTACAAGAAGAATTATGGCAAGTGGTATGAATTCCTTAAACCAGAGAGATCAAAATGAGAAACATAAATTTACTGTACTTTTGAAACATTTCTCACTTTTCCTTCCTGAAAATGGAATTCGTATTATTTTCAGTGCAACCAGTGCAATGAGCACTGGAGGGCAGGACTGCTAACTGGTAACTTCATAGCATAACTGCGGCAATCCATTACTTTTCACAATTAATTTCCAGCAATTTCAGCATAATAAAATACTAAATGTGTCAACTGTATTTAGCATTGGGACACTTCTAGCTAATTGGGGACGCTGGGCTGTAATCAAATCAAATCAAATCAACTCATATCAAATCGTATGTTGGTTTTTGAGCCAACAGCAATACCGAACTACCCTGAGAAAAACCTCTCAGAGCAGAGGAGAGAGCCAACAAACTCCACCCACAAATGACAATGAGCCAGGAACTCAATTCCAAGCCACATTGGTGGGAGGCAGGTGCTCTCACCACTGTGCCATCCCTGTGCCCTTAACAATAATTATGTCGCATGCAGTTAATTTAAAGCACTAATTTGACAAACCTCATCCAAGCTTCTTCGTAAAACAGCCTTTATCTGTTCTTCTGAGACAGATTCACTAGTGTTGTCCTTAATATTACGGGCTGCCATTCGAAACATCTACAAGACAGTAAAGTTTAAAAAATACAACACTTAAAAAGAAATGCAGGTCAGCAGAATCCTACAAACTCAAATGATTTACTAATTTTGAATGTATCCTACTCCAAAGACTTTCAGAAGAAAATGACTATATTAATTTATATGTCTTATATCTTGATACTTTGGCCTTTCATATTTGCATTTTGTATTGATTTGATTTTAGATGATATTTACTTATTTTAGTTGACTGTATACTTTGTAAACTGGTTATTTGTATACCTGTTCATTCTACAGTGCAATGTTTGTACATGAATACCCTAACTTTCTCTAATTGTTCTCTCTTTTATACACGTGTAACCACTGCTCACCTCTACTAGCTTTTGCTAACTGTATGCGAGTAGTGCGGATTGAACATAATATGAAATTCTACAATAAACAATAAAATAAACACTAAAGTATTGGAACACCATTTTCGTCATAATAAAGTTTTAGTAACTCTCCAATCAAGATTTTGCTCCACTTACAGTACATGTAAATAAAATTCTCGTATCTGGATGGGGCTCTTCAGGTCGATAAAGGACAATAACAGCTGTAACAGGTGTTATGGGTTATGGCCCCAAATGACATCCCTGGGTTCTAGTGAATTGGACCTCACTGCTGTTCAGTGCTTCTTCAGAGAGGTTTGAATTAAGGGTATGTGCTGAGCATGAATAATAATATTGATAGTACACAATCTGCTGGGAAAAACTGATCATTATCTTTTAAGAAAGATCAGAAGTGATCAAAATGACCCACTTTTTGCAAAAGCATATCCCACAACTTGTCAACTACGATCCCTCAGTATAATTAGGACTACACAAAATTCAAGTTAGGTTAGCTTTTGAATATGATTTGTCAGTTAATTGTGATTCTTGTTAATTTTAGTGGTTGATGAAACTTCTGATACATACAGTACCGCCTGGAAGTATTGAAGTATCGTCTTTGCTCCAGGTAGTGGACGCGCGACACCGAGGTATGCAAATTTTTTTCCCTTGGTAAAACCGAGGTGCACTTTGCCGCGGGAAATTTGCCGCGGGAGAAAAGACGAGGCTTGCCGCGGGAAAGAACAATGATCTGTTGCTCTTGTAAAATAAGGGGAAGCCTGTCAAATTTTATATCTCATGGTGTGAAGAATCGATTCGTAATGCAAGAAATTGTAATCAAAATGAGAAAGTCATCGGAGCCTTTGTCGGTACAAAGGTTTAAGACCAAACGTACCGACGAATAATTTAAGAATGGTTTCTTTTTTCATCGCTTTTCATCAGCAATAAATTGTTATATCATAGCAATTGCAGCAAAATACATTTTCGCGTTGTTTTATCAGTCGTGCAATAGTCTACTTGACTTCCATAAATATTTTTTAATTGCAGCATGTTGATTACGCATGGAAAACAAATTTAAGAATAGACCGTAGTTAGTGGAGAAAAGAAGTCTCTTACTTATCTGAACGCTCATCGTTTGCATACGAATTTTAACAAATGCAAAACCAGCAAGCGAAACAAACTTTAGAATGTTCGAACCGTCTTTGCTCCAGTGCTCACGTTGCGCTTTCACGTGCAACTCTTTTCGCAGCGGGCGTCCACTCGTGATAAATTTGCATAACCACGCCGATATGCACAAATGATTACCCAGAGCACGAAAACAATCTTTTCAGTTTAGATCAAATAATTTTCGACTATTTCAGGGGTTTGATATCCTGGGTTCTTTCCTTGGAGTGTTTTTCTTTTTTGTGATTTGTTACACTAAACAACCTTAGAAAGTAATACTGCAGTAGGAAACCACAAGAAGTCGTAACTTGGTCACGCAAGGTTTTCGAGCCGTTCACCCTGAACATGTAAGCTTTCAGTTTGTAAATATTGTCAAAACCCTCTCCTGTTTGCAGGATATCGAAATAATAAATGAATAAATGTATGTTCCGTGCGCTGAGCTGCAAAAAACAAGCGGACATATTCTCCCATAAACTTAAATGTATAAAATGACGGCGAAGTCCACGCAAGTGGGACAAGCGTCGAACCTTCGAATGAATAGTCCACCATAAGTCTTCGAAATAATCACTGCAATCAAAATACAAATGCATGTCGCAAGAAGGTTTCAAATGTGGTTGGAATCTAGCTACAATACGGATATTCTTTTCGCATGTAAAAGGAATAGGAAACCAAGGTGCATGATTAGCGGCTATAACCCTCTTTGCTGTTCGCAATTTTCAGCCGAAACTTGGTCCGTTTCTGTTGTTCGGTGGGATTTCAACATTACAATCTACAATAGCTTATCGAAACACAAAGTTAACGGAAACCTAACTCTACCGCGGAATTTTAATTACCGAGGGTTTACCTCGGTTGACTTTCCCGCGGCAACTTTGGAGCCTAGCCGTAAATTTCCCTCGGCAGAAAAGCGGCCTACCGCGGGAATACTGAGGGAAAGTCGCGACAGGGTGACGCGACAAGGACGCGGTAAAGGGGTCAATACTTCCAGGCGGTACTGTATTGATAAATTGTATGTTATCAAAATGGTCATTGAATGAAGACTAATAATGATAATAATAATAATAATAATAATAATAATAATAACTATCAAAACAATTAGTAAATATTTACAATTTTAAACTATATATCGAAATTAGTTAAAATTTTAAAAACTAAATTATATCTTCACGATAGAAAACTGTTTACAATATGTGAATAATTTAAAAATGGGAAAAATACAATTAAGCATTTCTAAAGAAAAAGATAATCAAAAATCTAAGCCTAAAATTATGAGTACAAATGTAGACCAGCTACAGCAAGAGTAAAGTCTTCTGAGACCTCACGAGATTTGAAAGGATATCTAGAGCCTCTGACGCATCTGTGTACAGTTCTTAATATAGCAAATGAGAGCTGTATTCGTAGCCAGGAAATAACACTGGCGTAGGGTTCATTATTCTTGCTTGAAAGCTTATTTGCGAGAGTTCTTAAAAAGTTATAATAATTAATAATAATTAATAATAATTAATAATAATAATTATTATAATAATATATTATTATCGTCATCATCATTATAATTACTATCGTTGTTATTGTTATCACTTTTGTGTGGCACTGCTAATCATTTTCAGCCCTTATACAAAACAAAAAAAATGAAACACACCTCTTGATAGCTTTTTAAAACTGCCTCAATTTCTGCATTCAGAGAGGGTTGCAAAGCAGCTCGAACAAGTTCCAAAGCTTTGTTAGCACTTACTGTACTTCCCCTGTTGACAGTAAATATTTAACTTCAAAAGCCAGCCATAAGGCAAATACACGTAGTTCAGTACTCCTTTTTACACAGTCACATGAAACAACAGAGATTCAGGAAAATTCTTATCAGGAGGGTAATGTAGAAAAACAGGTGTGTAGGATGACATGCTAGGGGTTTCTGGGGAGAGGTTTTCAAGTTTAGGGTTGTTGAGTATTTCGAGGCCAAAGATACATTTTTTCTGCTGCACCAAGCAGTAGTGTTTGATGTATAATTTAGCTTCTTGGTTGGAAATCTTAGATGTAAATATAGAATTATCTTTCAGTGGGAATATTAAGTGCTGAATATTGTTGAGGAGGTTGAGGTAAGGTATTGCAGTAACAAATTTTAGTTACACATGACCAAAACTCAAAACTGTTTGATCAGTTTTGAGTAATGGCATATTGTGTTGTTTAACATTCAGCAACAGCTTGGCTGAATAACAAATGTTGAACCACGAGTCACTAGCCTCTTGAGACTGGAATTTAATGATTAAATCAATCTTTTACATCATGTTGTTCTACATAATGAACCATATTTCACCACTGCCTTCCCGATCTAAAATCTGAATCTAATGTTAATGTTTTTAAGAATTTGTTAAAAACATCCTAAGTACTTCACTAGATTATATGTTGTATTTGATGCTGATGACACTCTTTTTTTCAAACTTATCTGCTGTAAATGTTGAAGGATTAATAATTTAGCCAGATGTTCTTGTTGATTATATAGTTACACAATGTCATAAATTAATATGCTCTATGTTTTTTTGTATTTTACAGTGTACATTAATGTATATTTTTTACGTTAATGTTTATTTTTTACGTTTATGTATGTATAGAATAATGAGATTTATTAAATTCTCAACCTCGGATAATGCAATTCTCGTGCTCTGATTAGTTCACTCAATCTTGGTTATCAGCTCATATACCTTAGTTTGACCTTATATGGTAAATGATTGCGCTTAGCGTTGCTAAACTAAAAACGTTTACGCCAGAAAACGAAATTTCTTTCGGTATAAAGCAAAAGAAAAACGTTTTTGTGGAAAGTTTGGATCACTTTCGAAGCTTAGAGATACGCGAAAAGGTAAGAAATGTTTTAGTGATGAGCCTGCGTCTGTCTGACCACGAGGTATTACACAACATCGCATCTTCATCAACTTTTTTTGATTTCGCTAGGATTTTCTCTTTTTTTTGATTCGCTCGTATTTCGTACTTCCAAACTTTTCGAGTTTAAGGAATTTAATAAAACAATAATTATTCCATTCGTGCTTGTTGGATATGAGAGTGGTTATAGCCAACTTGGCGCTACGTGCCTCGTTGGCTATTTACCATCTCATATCCAACGCGCACTCATGGAATAATAATTGTTAAATAATTATTTTTTCTTAAAAATTATAAGTGGGTAGGGTTCGGTGTCGTTAGTTTTTATGTTCATGGTGTGGGTTGGGTAATGGGTGATACACCTTGTAGGGGACTTAATGTTCTATTGTGTTGTCACCCGCCTTTGTTAGCAAATTGATTAAATAAAATAATAATAAAATCCTCAGTGGTTGCACAGGATTGGTTGAAGATGGAGAGTTCTCCATATTCGTTCTAAGGTGATTCCCCAAAGAAGTAAAGCAAACTCACATAGGTAACGAGATATGCAAATTGCACAAAAAAAACCCAAAAACTACTGGTCACTGTTTCTACCTGGTACGGTTGTAAGAAGCCACTGATGCATGCATGCGACTCCTGCAATAAAACAGCAGAAAAATGGTCACAATACTTGAGACTCAAATAAAAATTATTAACTTTTAGACAGGCTAAAATTAAATACTTAAGGGATTTGGACCATACCTTCGTTTTGGAAAATTCTTTGCTGTCATATTGAAGGGATTTCTATCATGGTCGTGTGACTAAAAAGAATAAAAAAACACAAATTGCATTATCAAAGAATAATGCTCGCAAGATTAAAAAAGATTGCACAGTTATCTTACTTAGTATAAACCACGGTTAAGTTATTTGAAAAGTGGGTCAGAGTCATGTCAGACTCTGCCATCACAAGCAATGACAAGAGCTGGGTAACAGGTAGAACTACACGCTTGGGGAGACTTTATTTGCTTAAGGGGCTTGATATTCCTTTTCGTTTTATGTCACAGAGACATTTATTAAACAATCAATTTTTTCAAAATTTGACAAAATTATATGTGGTTTCAGACAACTGTTTAACACAGGAGAGTTTTAGGAAACAGAAAGGTTAGTCTGAAATTTACGTATTAACTTTTCAGGGAGGGGCTTTATTACTATTTAAAATCATAGTTAACCGAGAGACACCGACAGGTTATGAAACCTCAAAACCTTTAAAAGCAAGAATGTTCATTGTTGTTGCAATCGATGTTGAATTGACCGTGACAGTGCACAATGTTTTGTTTTCACTTCACACAGGTTCACAAATTAGTTGCGTATGATTTCATCGAAAGATTTGATTGGTTATCTTCTTCCTGAAAAAAGGTGTGTTTTGTGCACCATCAAGGCCAAAACTAAAGACAAAAACATGAAGAAAAAAAAAGACTTGTTGAGTTTCATAACCATTTCAATGCATTAAGTATGATTAAATCCTTCAAGTTCATGACTGTCTCTCTAAAGCTTAATATTATAATCCTTCTGATAAGAATCTTATGTACATGCAACTTGCATAGACACCTCATCAGGTTGACCTATTTGGTTAATATTATTGCTTGTACTTTGCATTTAGCCTCCTAGTTATTACAACAAATTACAGCTGAATGAGTAATAATAATAATTATTCATTTCAGCTGCACCCCTTCCTGTCGAAAAGTTACTGTACATGTACTTTAAAAAGGTTGAAAAACTTTCCAGTGTGGTGAGCTCTGTTATCAGTTGGCACCATCGGATTACACCAACACCCTCACCATGCATATTTAACTACTACCATCAGCTGGTGGTGGTTCTGCGTGTGACATTGCTATGGTTACCTAGGTTGTCCTTCCATCATACCATCCCTTTCCCATGGAACCAGTTCCAAATCTTATTGATGAACAATGATTTTATTACAATTCAAGGAAAAAAAATTACTAACAAATAATTAACAATTATTGGACGAGATTCGGCTTCGGCAAATAATTGATCTGCTCGCCACTGACAAATCACGATATTTTGCGATAACAGAGGTCAATAATAATGTTTTATCATTCGATCACCAAGTTTGTTTTTTGTTTTTGTTTCCGGGAAGCTGTAAGTGCTGCCTTGCAGAGTCATGTAATGGTACCAATCGATTGGTTTCCTTCTCAGCATAATTACATATATTTGTAGACTTCAAATTGTACTTACTGTCAAACGTTCAATAACACTAGGCATCAACAAAGCTGAAGAATTTTACAGTTTTCAAAGCGTATCCTGACAAGTGAAGCTTTGATGTAAAGCTCGCCATTCTTTTTTCTGGCTTCAGCATAAAATCTCTTCAGTACATATGCATTAGCCCACTTGTCCTTCGCGTTGATGACACGAGTGACTCTTCGTCTACCTTTCTTTCCTTGAGATACTCTCGAAATACATTGAGTGCAACTTTTGTTCCTTTCTTAGTATTCTCACTCTTCTTTTGATCAACTAAAGATGTCGAATCATCCCCCTTTGACAGCTCACGGAGCTGATCCGCGATTTTCTCACAAGAGCGTGATTTCAATTGTGCATGAGCAGAATATTATTTGCAACAAAACACGTATTTTTAGGCAGTTATTTGCAGGTCACGTGGTGGGCTCTCGGCCAATGAAAAGGAAGGACAAAATACATCGAATGATTATGCTATATAACTATACATATATATATTACTATATAACTAATTACATACACTCGCTGCTTTTAACTTTTTGCTTTCCTTGTGATCATCTGTACCTGATTCAAATTCTCTGATAGAGAGTCTAAAAAGAAATACAAACATTAACATGAAACAAATTACCTCAATGGAATTTGATTGTCTGGTTGAAAGTACAATGTAGTCCTGAGATGGACTGTTGGCAGTAACTGACGTTTCAATGACTTGAGTGAAAGTCAACTTCAGAGTCAAGTGATGGTTGGAAATGCAAACAAACAGTGATGCTCTCAGTGGTCTGTGTACATAGTCATTGGTAGTCGGAAAGAAATGTGATTGGTTGTGAGGAGATTATATTGGTGCATTTATGATCTGGTTTGTAAGTGAAAGTCACAGTAGGTTTGTAACCTGAGAGGAAAAAGTTACGTGAAGTTAAGGTTTTGTGTTAAGTAATCACTTTGTAAGGTGCAGGTAGAGATTGGCAATGGTTTAATGTACTTTGTTCTGAGTTTATATACCAGCTTTCAAGTGTAAGGCAACAATCACTTGCCACACACTAGCTAGGGTGGCATACATGTCAAGTCCAATTTTTTTATTCCTTGCACGTAATGATTACATACAATTTGCTTACCATATATATTTTCATTGTGCACAATAAATTATGAGCTATATTTTTCACTGCCATATGCATAAGACATTAATACACAAATGTACAAATGTAAGCAGATAAATATTTGCTACTTGGTACAAGCGATACAGCATTTACTGGGAGTTTGCATTTTTGAGGGAGAAAAACAAGATTTTAGTAGCCTAGTGCCAACAAAGTTCTACAGAAATCAGGGCCGCAACACGTATTAAACTTAGTTGCCCTTTGAAGAACAAAAATCTAACAATAGAGTGTTTTCATGTGATGTCACAGCGGCCATGTTGGTGTTCCTAAACAATGGAATGGCGGCCATGTTTGGTGTACCAAACTAATCCTCCAGAAATTGAGCTCTATTATCATGCAAACTTTTTCTTTTGTTTCCGGGGTAAAACCAAGGTTACTGATCAGTGATATGCAACTAATGCGTCCTTTATACTGTAGTTATGCGAAAACCCAGTCAATTCAGTGTCGTTTGGACGAGATAATCTACTGTTGGCTGCATGGGGGAAATCCCTTCCAAGGTTATCGGAATGAAGTGTCCGTTCTTTGCTAATTAAAATAGACAGGTACACCTTTAATACTACCAAAGAGAGGAATCTCCTAAAAAAATTCAAAATCCTCCGAAAGACATCTCATATGTTGCTAAATTTTTATGAAAATTATTAAGTTCCACGACCTCTCAACTAGCTTATCCTTTTAAAAATCAATTAATTAGAGTTAATGGACTGAGCTTGAAGCTAAACATTGAGGCTTGATCAATTGCTTTTCGAAGCTTTTCAAGGTTTGCGCTAATTATAAGCTATTTGAACCATTTTCCTTTTGCCTTTGTTCCAGAAGACTTCAACGTTGACCCAACCCGCAGTACTGAAGCGACTTGGCTGAAATGTTCGACGGAAAGACTACAAATTAGAGCCACGTACATGGATTCTGAAGGCTCAGCTTCTTTCAATTTTTGCAGCCTAGAGTGCAGTCGATGATATCCTTTGAACAAAAAAAAAGGACTGTGACTTACTTCTGTTTTCTAAATTCTCTCTTCAACCCATATCTTTCATCAGTATTCATCTCAACTTCTCGCAAAGAATAGGTAACCCCTAGCGCTTCCGCCATTGTTGTTCCGTTTTTGAGGTTAGAAAAGAGGGCTGGGGAGTACCAGCAAAAGATCACATGACGTCACTCTTGCACAAGACGCCTAAAAGGGCGTATCCGTGGGATGCACAACAGTTTAAAGTGGTACTACGACCAAAAAAAAAATTTTGTTTTTCCTTTGGATTTCAAAACTATGTTAACTAAACACTAACTCACCCAAGTTTTAAGTTCTGATTTTAAAAAGATACCTGTTTATTTTAGCTGGAATTTTCTTATTTATTGATCCCCCATTACTAACTTCAAAATCTTGAGAGAGCTAGGTAGAGGAGAAAATGACATCAAACACACACTAGTTTAAGAATGCAATGCGTGTGTGCGGGGCCTAATTAATATGCAGCACGGGAGTTTCGGGCTTCCAGACTTTTCAACCCGTGTTTTGCATATATAATAAATTGCGTTTACACGCTGAAATTTTAAGCTAGTGCGTAAATGACGTCATTTTCTCTAGATCCAACCCTCTGAGGTTCAATCGGACAGTTTTGAACGTGAGTAATGGCGGACCATGAAATCCAAAGCTTACACTCAAAATAAACAGCCTTTGGATAAAACTCAAAGCTCAAAATTTTGCCAGTTAGGTGTTAAGCGAACACGCTTTCAAAATCAGAAGAAAAAAAGGAAATGATTTTTTAATCATAGTACCACTTTAATACAAAATTGTCCAGTTACAGGGAACTACAATCACTGGTAAACTTCGGAAAATGGGGAGAGATTACCAGAAAGATAAAAACAAAAAGAGGTTACATTGTATTTCTTATTGTTAATGCTACTAAATTTGCCAGTGGAAACAACAAGGCCCTATTAGGGGTTATCAGGAATACAGGATATTTAGGTAAAAAACTTATAGGGATATAGGATATTTGGGGAGGAAATTAACTGGATGCAGGATATTATAAAAGCCGAACTGGTATTATAGTGATACAAACCACAGGAATTAACGAGATACAGGATTCCTCCCTCCCCTAATGGGGCCTCAACAATCAGCACAGCAATACTATGACAATTTACCTTTACTATTGCCTTTTGAGAAACATTAAGGTAAAATTTCTTTCGAATACTGCCTAGAGATCGATCTTTTGCTTTGGTTTGTGTATAAAACAAAATACAGTGTATGTCTTTTTATTTGTTGTTTAAGGCTTTTTTACTATTATTTTAAAGTTTTTGATTCCTGCACTAGGAGGAATGGATTAATTTTTTGATGTCATACCATTAAATTTAATATTAGGCTTAGTGTTTACATAACAATTATTCCAATTTTATAATCTAATGGGATTTCTTATTAATGTACCGGAGTTTGGAAATACAGAAAGGAATAAAATGGGATTCCCAGAGGGGGACTTCATTTAGTGTGACTCCAAAGAAGATTCAAGTAAGATATAGCAAACCAACACGTGATCAGAGTTGCTTTGATGGCTCAGTGGGAACTTACTTGCTCCCGGGGTGCGTGGCCTCAGTTCGAGGCGCGACTGATGGTTCCTGTTGTATCACACGGGATTCTTATCAAGCGGCCGGTAATCTACTATCCCTGGGGTGTGCACATTTGTGACTATGACGAAAAATAAAAAAAATTTAACTGGATTATTGATGTGGTCTGCCTGCGGTCATGGGATACTAAACGGGGGGTTTTAAGTAATTATTTCTGGGGGTTTCTACAATACTTGGAGTCAACATACAGATGAACGGAGAAGTTTTTTTTTTGTTTTTTCCTGTTAACCATTTCATTTCTCTCTGTCTAGCTGTAAGTTTGCATTGTTCTTGCTATTTCATGCCCCATTGTAATCTAGTAGACAATTGATTGTTTCTTGCTAGTTTTTACCATAAGTGGTGTAAGCGAGCGACTCAGCCTCAGTGATTACCCAATAAGCCTTGCGGGTGATTAGGTGCTTAAAGCAGTTCTCTAAATTCTCTTTCCCTTTACAAAATAATAATACCAAAAAAGGATGTTTAACTCTTAACTACCATTTCTCTAAATGTCAAGTTTATCCGTGGGAAAACTGCCTTTTTGCGCACAGGAAGGGAATGGAACCAATAAACATTTGTAGGATGATTCATCATTAACAGACTCCCATGCGACAACTCAAGCTTTACAGGTTCAATTTTTCTCTTAGCACTTCTACCTCTGGCATCTGCATGGCGGAATATAAAGTCTCTCGCTTGGCCTAATGAAACTGATGCTATAGCACTTCTGGCTACTAAATCAGCCTCATCGTCTCTGTGTTCCCCCATATGGTCAATACCATCATTGTATCTGTTAACAAGTACAAAGTTGAACTTATGGCCAGTCAGTGATGAGACCAGATCACTGATACCTTTTAGAAAATCAGCATTCTGCCATGGTTGGGCTGATACTGTCACGCCAGAAAAAGTATATGTTAGCCCTCTATCCCCATAGGCAGCTTGCTTTCTGGGAATCTTGTGCCATTTTCCATGAACAAAGACTTTGCTGTCAGAATTGTATTTTACCACTTTTTCTGCAAGTTGGAAAAGAGCATCAGCCTCAGTTTTGGTAAAAAGTTGAACATAATCCAGATCCAAGTTTTCTGCAGATATCTGTTTCCACTGAAGGTCTTGTTTTGCACCAATATTGTATAGGAAAGACAGCTTTGGTTGTGAGGTACAAAGTTGATTGGATCTACTGTCATCACCTCTACATGCAGCCGTTTTTATCTCATCAAGTTCATTCTTTGTTTCTCCGTCTTCCAATTTACGTTTTTCACCTTTTGAGTCTGTTTTAAGAAAGTAAGAATCAATCATTTCATCAACTATCAGCTACTATCAGAACGCCTTCTGCAACAACCTGGAACTAACTGAGGTAATAGGGAGGTCTGGGTACAAGATGATAGACTGGGTGGGACTGAGTACAAATTTACAAACAAAGATGGCGGAAAACGGAAGATTTCTTGAAGCAGCATGGCCAAACACGAAATCTCCTTGTGGATTTTGTGCGAAGGAAACTTCGAAGTACACTTGTCCTCGTTGTAACCTTCGTTACTGCTCCACTGGGTGCTATAAAAGCGACAAACACTTGCAGTGCTCCGAGCATTTCTACAAAGAATGCGTCATGGAAACGATGACTGCACGAAAGGGAAGCGACGAAAGCCAGCGGAAAATGCTTGACATGTTAAAAAAACTCGAAGAACAGGATCGAGAGATTCAAGATGAAATAGAAGCTGAAGATTTAGAAGACCGTCTAGGTGATTTGGACATCATCAGTGCTGAACCTGAGGCAGTTTGGTCTGTCCTTACAGATAAAGAGCGGAAGGAATTTGAGTCAGCCGTAAAGAGTGGAGAAATTTCTAAGGTTATCAATATTTGGGTTCCGTGGTGGAGTGTCAGAAAAGATAAGGAACGCAGGTAAAAAACGACGCCAAGAAAATTTAACCTATTAGTTTAATCTTTCCCTGCTGTGCATGTGGGCAGTTGGTCCACAGGCACCCCAAGCTCAGTGTGAGGGAAAGCCAACAAAAATATAAGGATTTGTATAGGAATCCCAAGAAAAGACCTGAAAATTCTCTTTTCAGGTCTTTTATTGGGATTCCCATACAAATCTTTACGTTTTTGTTGGCTTTCCCTCACACTGATCCTTGGGCACCTGTGGTTGGTCAGGTTTGGGCCATTCCCCTTATTATGAGACCCCCCTCCCCCCCCCCCCCCCCTTGTTGGAGTGCCTAGGGCTCCTTGGGAGGGTAAGGAAGTAATTTCTGAGGGGTAACCCAATTGGTTTCTTTGGTCTTCGAACAAAGTCCAGGAAAATGTATCAGCACTTTGATCTTCGTTATTCTAAGGGGATAAATTTGTAGAGACACCCCCAATGGCAGGGGGGGGGGGGGGGAAGGGAGGGGGTGCGTCTATTAAATGGAATGACCCTCCATTTTCATTCTTTACATCTCTTGGTCCCGGAGATGCAGCTAATCATATTGTACATTCTAAGCTTAACGTTGATGATCACCAGAACTGGAAGCATCCCTTCTACAGCACACTCAGGTTTAAAGTCTAAGGGTCAATTGCTTATATTTTCAATAACATATAGAAATGGGGTCGGGGTTAGTTTGTACATTAGGGTGATAGTTAATGTTAGAGGGACACTAACAATAAGGATATTGAAGTGTATTAATTAGTGCTAAGGCACTGATTGAGGGCACTGTGCAGAAATCCAATCCAATCATCACTTTTCAAGTGTAAGGATGGTTTTTGAGGAGAGGGGAAAACTGGAGTACCTAGAAAACAATCTCTTGGAGTAGAGTAGAGAATTAACAAACTCAACCCATACATGTATATGACGCCGAGTCTTGGAATCGAACCTGGGCCACATGGGTGGGAGGTGAATGCTCTCACCACTGTGCCATCCCTGCTCACACTTTAAAAAATAATATTTCTGTGATGTGGATGATAAGAGGGAGGGTACCTGGACACTTCTTGACATTTATCACACAAACCATGGATCTCAATATCCTGTACAGTATGTCTGTTTTGTTGGTGTTGTTACCAAGTTGCTTATGTGGGACCCATAGCTCTAAACAGTGATTATTATTTTTTAATTTTTAGGATGAAAATAGAGGAGGTACATGAAGCAAATCATCTTACAAAGGAATCACCCAGTATACCAGAAGGAGTAAATAAAAGTAGATGTCATCAGGTGCCAACTGTCAAAAGGAACATTCCATCCCTGAATTCATTAATTAGAACCTCAAGTCCACATGTAAATGTCAAGTTTGGCCTTATTGATGTTCTATTTGCATATGCTTATGTTCTAAGATTGTACAATGGATGCCCAGAAGATGCCTTAGAGCAAGCAGTAGAGAGCCTTTTACAGCTTTCCCCTGTTTTGTCTCAGAATGCCATGTTTGAGAGCGTTGAGTCAGCAGTTCATAGTTCACTCAATCTTGTACAGCACTCAAAGGATTTGTATTGTTCTGAGGAATGGTCTCATCTCTCTCTCATTGATGTTGTTGCATTGATCAATGGGCATACTAATTGTGAAGGTCAGTGTGTAAATTTTGTGGAATGTGCTCTGTCTCATCTATGTAGACTTTTCACTGGGGGAAAGCAAAAGCTGAAGGAAAACTCTGAGAAGCAGCAACAAGCCACAGCCTTATCCAAATCCATCTGGTTAGCAAAAAAGAAAGCGGAATTTTTCTTAGCTTGGGTCCACTCAAACATCAACATTTTGCATTCACTTGCTCCGAGTATACAGCTTCTACATAATGAGCTTATGGCAAGCCACAAACGACACAAAGAACAAAAGGAGGAACTGGAGAAGGCTTGGGGAGGATCAAAACCACCCAAGAAAACCCCACTTGTCATTGAGATTTTAAAATAAAGGGCTGTATGCATATCAACAATAAATTATTTGTGACTCGCTTTTATAGTGCAGTCACAATATTAATTCAGGGCTCAATTCCAAGCAATGAATATCCCCTGTATTGCCAAAGTTAACAATGAATATTTTACGTATCTTTCTCAAACTCATTAATAATTCATGAAACAAACAAAATTAATGTTTATTCATTTCCTAGATTACACTGTAATTAATGTTGACATGGCGGTCAAAACCAGAAAACTTATCCGTATTACAAGTAGCTGCTTCTTGCATTTCTCAAAATTGCGACTCAGGAGATCAATGCAAAATGCAAATTACTCCTATATACCTGTATATATACCAACTAACAACTGTGCATGCGTTAATGAAACAAAACTGAAAGGAAACCAAAATAAAATATAGGTAACTATAAATGTATGTGTGACTTTTTTTTTGTTTTTGTTTTTCTACTTTAAATTTGGTTGCGATTGAGAAGCCATTTCAAAAACTTGTGCCTTGTGCTTCATCATTGTTTCCAAACACACAATTATCTGTTTCCTCATGTGTGGAAACCCTGATAAAACAAAAGGCACAAGTTTATAGACCTGGCCCGGGTTGCTTGAAGCATGGTTAGCCCTAACCAGCGATAAATACCATGGAAACCTATAGGTTTTGATACCTCTTTTAAAACCAACAGTTAGCGCTAACCACGGTTTGAGCAACCGGTCCCTGCATGTTATCTGAAGTAGAAAGTATCAGGTCCCCACGGAAAAAAAAAAGGATTACAAAAGTTTTAAACCATACAATGGTTGCTCGTATTACTGGCTAGTTTAACACCCCTGGGTTGCTTACAGAATTCCTTTTCTGTTGCTCAGTGCTGGAAATAACAGTCGGTCATCGGACATTGTCCAACCAAATTTTGAAAATGTCCGGCCAATTTCACATTATGATCGGACACGATGACCGAACATCTCACCAGCTCATCTTGAGTTCTCTTCTTCAAGGTGTTGTCAGTCAATAAATTATGTCAGGTCCAATTTGTCAAATGTCCGACCAACAGGAAGATTTGAAAGGACATATGTCCTGTGAATAAAGAAAAATTATTTCCAGCACTGGTTGCTTGTAGAAGAGGGAAAATTAACATTGTTGTAGACAGTTTGCTTTGCACTTGCTGAGCACATCTGTGATCAACTCACTTACATGTAACAATGCCTTGACACAAACAGTTTTTATTTGGAATTTACCTTTTCCAGTGGTTACATTAAAAGTACATGTATGGAATAAATAAATAAAAATATATTGTATCTTAACTGCATTCCACTGACAATTCTCACCATCGCATAATGCAATACATTTGGGGGGGGGGGGGGCCTTTACTTAAAAACAATACAAGTTAATTACTCTTGGGACTGTACAATTCTTCAGTGAACTAGATATCAATTGTTTCAATGCAAATAACCCCCCAAAATGAACTGTGATATGGGATTGGTGCAAAAAAAGTGAATGACGTGTTAGCTTTAATGAATTTTTACATTTGCATGAACAGATTTTCCTTGAAATGTCATTGCCCTCGTTATCAACTCGTTGCCAACAGTGGAACGTTTACCACCCTCACAAAATTCTGCAGCAAGTTCTCTTAAGGTTATTGCTATTCTCCTAGAGACAATATGCTCTCTTTTTATCGCATGTTTCCAGTCATAGCGAGCAGCACCTTTAACAATGATCAGTGATCTCCTTGGCATTGGGACGGCAACTTCAACATCATCACCTTTGCTGAGAAAGAACGTGAGAATGCTGTCTGATAAAAGGTTCAAAGTTACTAGCCGCTCGCCCCAAACCCAGAAGTCATCAAAGTGTGGATCAATAGAAGATCCCCTCTCTGGCTCGTACTCTAAGTTACACAGCTCCACTGGTTGAAAGTCATGCAATGCTGGAACAAGTGTCCACATTCGTTCCACCAATGTCTTGCTAAACTCTGGGAGTCCTGTAAAGTTATCCAATTTCAATTTCCTTTTCTTGAAATTCACCTGAGGTCCAAAGTCCTAAAAGCAAAAAAGAAAGCGATGATGATCTGAATGAAGGGATGTGTTACATGGCTGATGACTACTCAAGCCAACCTGTTATATTGGACTTTTTCCTAGATGTTTCACCTCCACCCCACAAACAGTCCATTCCTACAGACTTGACTGATTAGAGTGTAATGTGAAGTGCTTGTTTTCTACCCCATATGAACCATGTGAGTGTTAGCCCTACTAATGGAAATGGACCCACACAAGATTGCAAACGTTGGCCGTGAAGCACTATTATGTGACCGTCCACGGGAAAACCAACAAAAAGGTGATGACACGGGCACGCTATTTTAGCACGCTAGACAAAAGAAATTTTCTTTAACACGGGAGTGTTGTGTCGTAATGCACGCCTCATTAAAATTTTCTTGTGTCTGATACTACAAGTTGTAAACAATAGAGCGTGTTATACCAAACAAAAGAGCGTGTCAGCTAAAGTAAAATCAAGCACTGCGTAATAAGACACGGAGTGAGTGAAATTGCACGACAGCTGCGCCAAAACGCTTGCTAAAAAACCAAGTATAAGCTAGTATATAAACACGCTACTCCCAAAGCCAAGTTAGGGCCGACTTACCTACAGAAATAGCTGAAAAATCCCGCAGAATACAGTATTGTGCAAAAGTAATGCAAACGTATTTCGCTGAAATTCGCGGCTTTTCGACGAAAAAATATCGAATTTTCGATGGAAGCGAATTTTCAACGAAAAGTCATGATAATTCTCAAGGCCTATTGTTTCCAACTACGCGAATTTTCGAACGAAAATTCCCTCGGAACGAAAATTGACTTCAAATTTTCGTGTGAAAAATCGCTCTGTTCGATAAATGACCTCAAAAAATTTAGCGAAATTACGCTCTTTAGTTGCTGTTCTCGAACATTCCCACGTATTTTCTGGACAAAAATTTGCCAAGTTCGAATTTGCCGCGATGATTCTTTTCTGCCGTCATTTCACAATGTGTAAGCTCTACAACAAACTCTTGTTTGTGAAGCAATTGCAGTTTTTGATGTGTGAGGCAATCTTTTTTTTTTCGTTGGAAATAGCCGATTAAACTGTCGGATCAGTTAAGTCTGTTGAAATATTATTTCAACAGACTTAACTGATCAGAGTGTAACGTGAAGTTCTTGTTTTCTACCCCATAAGAACCATGTGAGCATTAGCCCTACTAATGGAAATGGGCCCACAAAAGGATAGAGAAAAACTCTGACCAGGGTGGGAATTGAACCCACAGCCTTCCGGTTAGATCACCGACTCAGTTACAAGGTCAGATGGGAGCAGGTCGTGGGAACTGAAGATGTTAAAGTCATGGCAATGAACATGTACAAGTACATGTCCTTGTGTGGGCCCATTTCCATCAGTAGGGCTAACGCTCACATGGTTCATATGGGATAGAAATCTAGCACTTCACATTACACTGATATTCAGTTAACTCTGTTTAAAATTTAAGTGCTACACGGCCAACGTTTGTATAAACGTAACCTTTCCTTGTACTTGTACATGTTCATTGCTGTGACTTTAACATCTTAAGTTCCCACGGCCTGCTCCTGTCTGACCTAGTAGCTCAGTTGGTAGAGCAGCGGTGATCTAACCCGAAGGTCGTGGGTTCAATTCCCACCATGGTCAGAGTTTTTCTCTGTCCGTGTGTGGGCCCATTTCCATTAGTAGGGCTAACGTTCACATGGTTCATATGGGGTACAAAACAAGCACTTCACATTCCATTCTAATCAGTTAAGTCTGTTGAAATATATTGCTTCACGGCCAACATTTGCAAAAAACGTAACCCTTCCTTGTACTTGTACATAATCATTGTCGTGACTTTAACGTCTTCAGTTCCCACCGCCTACTCCCGTCTGACCTTGTAGCTTAGTCGGTAGAGCAGCGGTGATCTTACCGGAAAGTCGTGGGTTCAATTCCCCACCCTGGTCGGAGTTTTCCTCTGTCCTTGTGAGGGCCCATCTCCATTAGTAGGGCTAACGCTCACATGGTTCATATGGGGTAGATACTTATCACTTTACATTACTCTAATCAGTTAAGTCTGTTGAAATATAGTGCTTCAAGGCCAATGTTTGCAATCTGTTGATGAATTTCACACATATGAAACTCTTATTAAAACCTCAAATCTGATGATTTTAGTCACACTTTTAATTAACTTTGCACTTGCCCTCTTTACCCTCTTTATTCTGTTTTAGAGATAACCAGTTTCATAGATTCCACGTTCCCCATTCTTGTTTCCGTTCCCCGTTCCCATTGCTCCCTTTCCTGTTCCCTTTTTTAGAGGTAGCCAATAATCTTCTTTTACCTGTTTTCGCCTTCCAGATTGCGAAGGTTTCCAAATTGTTTCGTCGATTTCTCTTACAATGGATCGCTCCTCAAATTCGCTGACAAAATCTCGAATCACATCGACACCATGCAAAGTTGTTCCGTTTTCCGCATCCACTGAACTGGTCAACTCTTGAACGTGAATGCACTTTTTATCGTAAGATAATGTCTTTCCGCACATGATACAAAGTTTATAACGCCTTTGTTTCTTAGAGAACTCCTCCGTTATGGTGTTTCTCAAAGTGTTCTGCAATTTGACGTTGTTTTCACAAAGTAAACACTTTCGAATCCCGGTGCAACCACATTCTCTTCCAACAGCCGACATGTTGGAAATGATGGTGCAGTTCTAAAAGGAAAGATGATTGGTTAAATTATTTATCATCCAATTAAAAGTGTTGAAAGATAAATACACTTGAATGCTGCGCATGAGCGTTCCGCTGTTCCACTGTTCCACATACACGTGTTGTGTATTGGCAGTGTTTACTTCAGACGACTTTGACGGATGTGTGTTTTCTGGAAAAACAACACTGTCTTCCGTGATATTTTCCGGATTTAGGACCGTTCATGATGTCCTTCAGTCAAACTCTCACAGTAGAAGACATAAAAAGGCGAGCTGGTTGCGAGGACCTGTCTCAAATTCGGCAGCTAAAGTAAGACATAAGTCGCACTTTCCTACGGTCATAGCACGTACATAATTATGATCTTGATCATAAATTCTTTAAGGGCTTGTTTTGTTTTGAAAGGGAAATTCGTAGACCCATTACTCCCTCTGGAACTAAACTGAGAAAAATTAGTGTATTTTGGGTTCTTTAAATTCCAAAGTGGAGCTGTTTTGCATTGCCGTTTGACACAGCAGCGCTTCAGGAACATCTTAAGCTTATTATGAAGCTGAAATCGTAAGTGAAATCTCACTCTTCATCTTACGTATGATGCCGGGAAACGTAAATTGATTAACACGGGAAAGAACATTTATTATGAGCCTAAGGTACCGGTAGTATAACTGAAATTTTGCAGGTAATAATTGTATATAAATATTGTAAATATTGTATTTTGAAGGCGGAAATGGGATGGATGATGCATCACAGTGATTGCATACAACATGCAGTGCAATTAATTGAAACGAGATCTCTTTGACTTCAAATGAACCCATTCTACAGCCATGACTTGACTGACCTTAGGGACAATTTCCAAAGTTATTCAATCCAAAAAGGAAACAAATCTTGTATTGAATTAAGAGATTAAAGAAACATAACATTAGCAAACCCAGGTGGAAGAAATTGCAAGCAATCAAGCATGTAAAACCCATTGACCCTCACACCCTTAAGCTTTTTGTTTGGGATGGTCTCTCACAGGGCTTTTAAAGATACTTCTTTGCTTTCTGGCTCTTATACCAATCCTAAGGTGCTAGCTCCACGTGTTATTTAAGTGGGGACACTGTCTCGTAAAGTTGTGTGGAGAAATGGGAAATAACGTTTAGCCTTGAAACGTTTATTTTAAATTGGGCATAACAATTAGTTATTTTTAATAGAATAATTATTATTATTTAAGTGAAATTTACTCATGACCCTCTGCTTGCAGTTTGTCAGATCTTGGGTTAACATCTATAACAGCTGACATCTTACAGTGTTTACCAAATCTTGTGGAACTTGATCTTTCTAAGAACAAGCTAACAGCAGTTGAACTTGATGGAGCCATACCACAAGTGAAAACACTGAGCTTTTCCAGCAACCAGTTGTGTAGTGTGGATGGATTCAAGGCATTTCCCAACCTTGAAAACCTGGATGTCACAAATAATCCTACACTTGAGGTCAGTTAATGAAATAGCCTGTTGTGAAGTGTGCCTGTGTCACATACAGAGACGCTTTGCAGCAGACTGAATTATAAAATGGCAGTTTTATACTTTGTTTCGGCATGAGCCTTATTCAAATTAAATTTACCAATTTAAATGAGGTTAAACTTCGTTTAACCAAGTAAACAACTAGGAGCGATTGCAGCCAATTGGTCAGTGGTTTTAATATACTTGCGCATGCATGGAATACCTCGTGCTTTGGGCTGTATCGCTTATTTATCAGTGTGGCAGGAAGTAGGAGCATTGTGTGTGGAGTGTTTAGTGGTTTTTGTTCCCTCCCTGCCCACCCTCTGCTTTCCACTGTGTATCAGTGTGACGGGTGCCCGTTCTTCTCGGGGGCGTGGGGGCTCATGGCTGGGTTGTTAGGGTTTGCCAGCCATCGGTGCAGTCTCCATCTTGGAGCTGGCTGCCAATAGTAGAAGCTCCAGGATGTTTCGGGCACCCAACCTCCAAAGAGCAACGATGTTGTTTAGTGCATATATATAACCTTTCTTGTGGAAATGACTTAATTGCATTCCTTCATAGGCAATTCACTTTCAAAATGACCTGTGACATGAAAATAAATTAAAATAAAACTTACAAGATATTAACAACATCAATAATACAGATTGATATGTATAGAAATTATTATGTTGGTGTTGTGACGATATCAGCCAATCAGATTGCACCATTTTTATGTGCTCAAAGAAGTCTTGTCTTTGTCTTTCGTGTGCTTTGACATGGCCACTTTGTAAGTTTGTTTGCTGAGCTAGTCATTAAACCAGTTGAGTTTTGGAGTATTTACGTGATGTCAAAAGTGAATGCTGAATCACTGGCTGGTGAGGACAAGCTTTGTTCGTGGAAGGAATTATTAGTTATACATGTTGAAGGCAGACAAATGCAGTCAACAATGCAGATGGATAGTGATAATGTAACTTCGCAATCTCCTTCTGTTCCTCATTCTGTGACCACCATGGCTTCTTCATTCATGTGTAATGTGTCTTTGCCGCTGAAGCTGGATATACACAGTGGAAATTTGTCGAAAGGGTGGAGATTAAAGATTATGTACAAGAGTACAGACTGTGCAACCTACCAGAAAGAGCAACCAAAAGAACCACTCATCTCTCACAAGATCCTCAGCCTCCCCTGGGAAACAGTTGGTTGTGACATCTTTCACTTTGAAGATCATGACTACCTCTGTACTGTGGATTACTACTCAAACTACTTTGAGATCGACCCACTCAAGCATGAGTGCCCTTCTAATTTGTAAGACAAATGAATGCAGATTAATTCAATAATAATTACAACCGCTTTCATGAATTACATGTACCGTGTTTCCTCCGAAAGATGTGATTGCAGACACTCAGTGACATGTAGCTCCAATGGTTTTAAGGCCTCATGAGCGGAAAGAGTTCCCTGGAGAAAAATAGTAGAGTAGAGAAGCACTAAATTAAACTCAACCCCCAAATGACCTGACAGGTACAAAACACAGGTCTCAAGTCACGGGTCTCTGTTTTACCAATACAGAAACAAACCTAAACATTCACTAAAGCTAACCGTAGGCCTAATTAGACCTAAACAAGAGTTTTTAGGCCTAAGCTTAGCTTAATGGATGTTTACGTATGTTTACGTATTGGTAAAACAGAGACCCATGACGTGAGATTTGTGTTTTGTACCTGCCTGGAATGACCCGACTCTGGGATTTGAAACCCAGGACACATTTATGGAAGGTATGAGTTCTCCCGTTATACTTACTTATGGAAGAAGAGTTTTCCTTTCTGATCATACCCACTTCAAAGCTTCTGTGCATGCTCAGCACACAGTAATTTTGCATTTGGTCATCATGATACTCCAATCTCAAGATTTACTAAATACATCAATCAAGGATTGAAATTGTAGCTGTACAGAATTTAAGAGCTTAAAACAATTTAATAGGAGTTGTAGACAAAAAGAGTGGGTGTTTCATCTTTGTACAAAATTCACCCAATTAACATGATTGTAGACCGCAGGTGGATGGGTGACATATATTTTAAGCAATAATTTATTATTCATTTAAGGTTTCAGATAAGTACAAGCTGGTTTCTCTCTGTCCTTTGTTAAAAATCATGGATGGAAAGGTCAGTATGTATTTTTTTGTTAATATCAGTTATAAATATACGCAGTGCTACAATCATGACAAAACTCTTAGGAAAAGAACCCCTCCAAGTGCTTTCAGTGGTAAGCAAGCAATTTGACCCCCCTCCCCTGTCTCAATGTTGTTTTCTGGGGGTCACGAACAGTTTCCTGGAAATCAACACTTTCCAAATCATTGTTGCATAGGGGAAGGGGGAAGAAGAAGTCACTGCTGTGGAATCCACAACGGAGAAATAGTGAAAAAGTGCTTTTTATCAGTTTTTGTACGGTTTTCCTAAAGAGTTTTGTCCACGATTGAAGATCTTAATGGCAAACAGATATACTGTACATGTACATACTTAGCATGTTCATTATTTTTAAGTACAAGTGGTGTTGATGTCAATGAAATGTTAGTGCTGCTAAAGTTCTTAGAATGGTCTAGATTTAAAAACTGGGAAAAATTATTTATTTCTCCTGATAAAATCATCAAGTATGAAGTGGTAAAAACCGTTTTTTGAGGTGTTTTAGGTCTCTTGGAAACCCTTTTCAAACCTACATGTACAATTGTAGCTTCAGGGAAACCTTAATTTTAAAACCCATTAGAAACTTTTTTAAAATGTTCCAAAACTATTCTGAAACACACTTTTCAAACTATTTTGCAAAGCCAATAATAACCCTTTTGAAGCCCTTGTAAGTCCAGTCAGAACCCTTTTATAATTATAGAAGCGGTCAAGAAACTTTGAAATTCTTTGCAGAAACCCCCTGCGTGCCCTTCTAAAACTTGGGTGCAAGAAACCTTGTAGAGAAAATTGGAAATGCCCACCCTTTAGGAACCCTTTGCAAACCTGGTGTGTGGGAGTTGTAAATCCATTTGAAAGGCTTTTGAAACCCACTTTCACTAACACTCAATGTTAATTGAGCCATGTTTTCACATTATTGCATGAGGGTCACAAATTCTCTAAACTTCACCATCATGAGGCTTTACCTGTTACAAAAATTTATCTTTGCACACTCAGGGCCTGAAATTCTGAGGGAATCAGCATCCCTCCCAGGGTGAGACGAAAATGAAAAGATGAAGTTGCCCTTCGGGCAAGCTGTTACTTGAGGTTACTAGCCCGAAGGTCTGACGAGCTAGCCCGACATTAAATTGTTCATAAAGAATAATCAGATGTATTTAAGGACGGTGCCTAATATTTAAGGGTATTTTTGCCCCGTTTCATGATTATGTAGGAAATGTAGATCTTAACAAGTGTTATGGAAATCCAAAAAGAAAATGGGGGGTAACCACCCATTTTTCAAAGATAATTCATGAATAATATTTGTAAGAAGCTTTAAAATACAAAGCAATGTATGGCGTTTTTTTCTCAAACTGAATCTTAATTATTTCTCAAAAATGCCTGGTTACCCGCAATTTTCTTTTTGGATACCAAGAGTATTTACTAAGATCTACTTTTTCCGGATAGTTTTAAGTCGCGCAATAACATCCCTGTATTAGTAAGCATCAACGGTAGGAAACCAGATTATCTCGAGATGCGCAGAATGTATGCGCAATAACAATAGTTTCCCAACGAAACGCACCTAAATTTCCGAGAAAATCCACTGCACCGTGACTTGGCTGGAATTTAATTAGACTGATTGTCTCGCACTGCACGCTGTCAGTCGGCAAAGATTGTCATTTCAAAAATATATTTCGGTCGCTATGTAAGCAGAAAAAGTCATGACGTTATTTACGGACGCAACTAAAATGCGGCGCAGAACGTTGTCACGCTACGATAATTTGGTCTCATAACGTTATCATTTTCTCTCAGGAGCTTCTGCTACACACTTTGTGGTATAAAAGCTCAATTTATCATCAGAAAAGAGAAACCAACGGTGCTTGCCCGTCGGGCAAGCTGCGATAAGAAAACGCTAGCCCGACAAGTCATTCCAGTAGCCCCGGGCTATCGGACAGCACTTTCGTCGCGCCCTGCCCTCCTTGGAAAGATATCATAGGCTGAATTTGACAAATAAGAAATAAACAAAAGCAGTACTGTTATTATTGTCTTCTTTTTTCTCAGGATATTGGTCTGATGAGAGATGCTGTCAATCGGCTGAACTCCACATTGTCACAAAAGGTTGGAGACTAAGCTACACTGTTCAGATGTGTACAATTCTGGCAGGATATTTAGAACTGCGGGTATTTGCTGGGGAACCATTAGAAATCCCATGCAGATCTCCTGTGAATATTAATTTTTGTCTCACTTATGACATAAATGTTTGTGTTATACAAATGTTATTAATATAATTAATTTTCATTGCATGTACATGTACAGTGCAGACCAGAAATATGCGTCCCAAAAAACGCGTGCGAAACGAGCATACGAAAATTGCGCACACACGTCTGCGTTTGTAACACGCGCATCAAAAACGTGCATTCATCAAAGATAATTAGTATGTATGAGTTGGCCCATTGTCTTTTCATATTTTAACTTTTATTGTTAGTTTCAGCGCAAGACAATGGCTATGTCAACAGTGGTTTGATTTCAAATAACGCGTGCTTCCAAGTGGAATTCGAGTCAACAATGGACTCGCTTCCGCTTCACATTTAATTTCAGACATTTGAAAATTACTTTCACTTCTCGCTGCATCAACAAATGACATAATGAGGGGAATAAATATTTTCCTGTGATTAAAATGTAAAACAGGACTATTTTCAATTTGAAAGACATCGGTTTTGCCAACAGAAATCGATCAACAACAAATATCGCTAAGAGCAAGACTTGGACGAACGGCGGAGTGAAATGCAGTAAAATCAACGAAATAAGGAGTATATTCATTCGCAAACAAAACTTACTTACGCAATCTGTAATAGCGGTACTTTCTCGAATATTTCAAAATAATTTTTGTAATGCGTGCGTGACATTCAAAAGGCGTCTCGGCATTCTGTCCTTTTGCGAATTGAAGCTGTATTACTTCAGCAAGATTCATTGGAATGCGCTCGGAGTTGAAAAATCTCCCCTTTAAGATATCTTCTGCACCAATTTCTTTCTTTAGTTAAGCTTTACGGAGGAGAATTAACGCGGGGTTGGCTGGAAGCATACGGAGTGAAACCCTGTGTGACAAAAAACGCCGGCCCTAATGTCGTCTTCTTTTGTTTGAGAGCCTGGAACCAAATGTTTACTTGTCGGAGCCTCAGAGCAGTTCTCTCATGACGACTTCTGTGGCGCCATTCTCAGTATTTGACGTTCGCGAAAAACTTGGGATGTTACAAAAACTCCTCAGTAGCGCTGTTTTCTTTTTTTCCTGAAATTCTTAAGCTCGACAAATTTTCGGCAAAGCACTTTTATTGCGAAGAATTGGCGGAAAGGTCAGAAGCTACGTCTACGGAATTATTTTCTCTGTTGTCTGGCATTTTCTATGACAACGATCCAAACTGCAGTTTCGGCAGCAAAAAGGTCAAAATAACTCAACTATCAGTGGTCAGCTGCAGGATGACAACAGAGTTTTATTATTTTTCATTCAGTGAATGTCGAAAGAATTTAAAACTTTGTAGGTTCGTTTCGAAAACTCACAATGATCAGTTGACACCGCTCTTCAATTTAAATGTTCTGGTAAGTTGATCACAGAAATTAAATATTCATTTTATTGTCTGTCTATTGTTTTGTGGAACAATGAACATCACATCTACGATACGAGTTTGCATAACAAAAGAGAAAACGCGCATTTAAAAACGCGTGTGCGCAAAAAACGCGCGTGCATTTTGCGTCTGCGTAGGACGCATATTTCTGGTCTGCACTGTATCTAAAATATTATTTTACGTCATTCTTGATCTGATACCTGTAGAAGACTTACCAAGTTTATGCTTAAATTACACGTCCAGCAAGCAGAAATTATTTTGTACATGTATGTTTTCCCATGCTTGCAAGCCTAGATAGGATAATTTAATGCAAGGACAAAAGAGTATTTTTTATTGATCATTATTTGTGA
>NC_090886.1:34375934-34378434 GCF_036669925.1 Montipora capricornis
TCTGAAGAGGTGAATTGTGGTCCGTTTTCTGGGAGATGACCATATCTGGAATGCCATTTCGTGCAGTGGCTCTTCAATTTGCGGACACATGTCGATGCTTTGGCATCTCGGATCCTGTCTATTTCCCAGTAGTTTGAGAAATAGTCAACGGTGATAAGATAATCTGTGCCATTAGAACGAGTTTCAATCGAATGTCGTAAAATCAAAACCAAAGTAATTATTTTGGCCAATCAAAAAGGACGGAAACAATCCAGTAAACCAATCAAAACTCGAAGTAATTGCACGTAGCCGACACAAAGCGCGGGAAAATGTGCATGCGCGAGCCACGATTGATTTTGGTTTCACTTTTGATTGGTTAAAAAATTGGCACGAGAACTTTGAACCAATCACTGAGTGAAGTAATGCATACCAAAGCAATTCACTAATTACTTTTGACACAATTGAATGCCGCTCTAATACTGCATATGGCTGCTCCGACTTTTTTCTATGGCCTGTTGGTGGGTTCATGGCTTATATTAAGGTTTCCTTGGCTTGCTTGGCTGAGTACTGGCTACATATTTCACATTGGGATATGTATTCTGTTATTTCGACGCTCATTCTTGGCCAAGATAGGCACTCGCGTGCTTTTCTCAGGTATCCATTGATTCCTAGTATGTGGGAGCTGGGTAATTGCTTCATGGTCTGATAGCGTAAGGCGTGGGGGACAACAAAACGTTCCCCCCTAAAGGTTAGTCCATGATAAACAGACATCTCATCCCGATTCAGCACAGCAGGGAGGCTTTTCTTGTCCGTGGGCCATCCTGTAAGTATGGGTTCTTTCAGCGGTCGCAAGATTTCATCTTCACGGGTGTGTTTCAGGATTTCATTAAGCTTGTCTTCCGACACTGGTAAGTTCTTCAGCGTGTTGACGATTTCAAAGTCCCCTTGAGTATTCTCGCTTGATGGTAAGTGCGCTTGGCTCAGTGTATCAACTTGGTACATTTGAGCTCCTGGATTGTAGACGATGTTAATGTTTAACTTTTTAATCTTCAACTTTTTTGTTCAGCTTGATTCCCTCTTGCTGGCATCGCTGTAGGAACTCCTTCAAGTTCCTGTCATGATCCTCATTGGCCTGTTCTTGAAATAGCCAAGTTTGAGGTTTTATGAAGAACGTTAGCACTTAAGGATGAATTTTCCTTTTCTCTCCTGAATTAATCGTCGTTCCGACCAGGGTCATTCTTGAGGAACTACCACACCCTTGCCATGTTAAAATGGTTGAAATAGTCACTAAGTGATTACAATAACGTGAATTTATGTTTTGAGATGACGTTCTCGTTGCCGTCGCCGTCTTCGTTGCTTAAGCTCCCTACTGTTTCGATGACGAGTTGTCACGAGAGTATTTCGAGAAGTTGAGAGGAATGAAATGAACAAGATATCACACCCCTTTTTAATGCAGTGCTCAATTTCAGGACAGATCGAAATCGCAATAATGCGATTGGTAGATATTGTTGGCGTTTTCAGCTCTTTGTTTAGGGTACATATCATTAAGGTCTTGAAACAATATCCTATTGAAAAAGTCTCACCTTCCTTGCTAAGGGCCGTGCAAGCGACAATCGGAGGATTATTAATTCCAGTAGGAATAACAGTGTGATTTGTGCTTACCGTATTTATATTCGCCGATAAGCCAATCCCGGCTATAAGCCGAGACCCTAAAAACTGAGGAAAAATTCTCGGCTCGAAGCCGAGCCCGAAGTTTGTCAAAAAAGTTACTTGAGCGTCCATTCAAGAAAGCGCTCCTCTTAGGCAACTTGTTGAAAGCTAATGGTATAGGCCATTTCGGAAAATACCATAATACTCTTTGTTTGTCCCCCCCAAATTTTGCGTAAGCATTGTTTTTGTTTTCTCTTGGGACAATTGTAAGTCCCAGGAGAAACTGAAAAGAATGCTTATGCAAAATTTGGGGTTACAAGCAAAGGGTATTATGGTATTTTCCGAAGTGGCCAATTGTGCAATAAAATCACTCCTTTAGAAACACAATGAAAAGCGTTTTATTGTTTGTCAACTATTAGCGAGTCAGGACAAACGTGAATACTAATTGGTCCTAACTGAACTATAAAACGAAAAAAAAAATCAAAATTGGTTAGGAGTATTTTCAAAGTTGAACGTAAAATTTCAAGTCAGTAAAAATTGGCAGTTTAACAGTGCGCTTAAAAGATGGGAATCAAACTTGCGGGAAGTAAATTACATCGGATCATTCCGCAAATAAACAATGCTTTGCTCGTCTATTCAAACTTTTATTTCCGTCTGAATCTTCTGTTGACGTTGTAATCGTCTTACACGCCAGCTTTTGTCACTAAGCTTTCAAAACGGTACAGAGTATGCGTAATATATGAGGTTTGCGAACTGACTATCGGACTTTTGCGAAACGACCGTTTGCGAAACGACTCGTTAGTGAAACGAACGATATTCCCCGGCTTCAACGCAACTGGCACGCGTCTTGAAGGAGATTTAGTTGGGGACA
>NC_090886.1:34383434-34395934 GCF_036669925.1 Montipora capricornis
GACCTAGAAAACATAGACCCAGAAAATACTGCTTATTTCGCAATCACTCGTTAATTCTAAATTCTGACCTATTCAGTTCAATGATGAATATAACGACTTTTTGCCTCTGCGATTTATGCTGATGAGCCTCAAACCCTGTGTTCTAGGTCTCTCTAGTAACGGTTTGTTTTTAGTCTATTAAAATAATTATTTTTTAGCAGTTCAAGGCGCGCTCAGAATTTCAACTTTTACAAAACGCGAGGGCACCGTTGCTTTTCTTATTTTGGGTATAGGGTGATAATATCATGACAATCATTAGAAAGTTATTGGAATAATATTGCTCGACAAAAGTTTTATTTACTCAGTGGCACTGTAAAACACGAAAATTTAATTTACTCATCAGTGGCACTAAATAACGATTTCTTGCCGATTAATATACAATAAAAGTTCGAACTTGATCATTATTCTATACAAACACCAACTTCTCCCTTTGCTGCTATTTTTCCGGACTGGTTGGTTTTCTGCTATTTTACAGTTTAGGTGTACTAACAAAAGACTGAGAATCGCTATACTCACGCTTGCTACGACGTTCAATTTTTCGAACTAAAATACAACTCTGTAACACGGCTGTAATGACTGAACCAGTTATGGGTACTAATGGCTTGAAAATGCTTAATGATATAAACCTAACCAAGCCGTAAGCGAGCTTTCATTTCACTTTACTAAAACTGCTTAGTGTTGTCCAGTTCGCTGTTAGTTATAAACGAAGTTCCTCTAGTTTACTAAGGTTTTTTGCACATGAGACGCCATGTGACGCGATTTGTACGTTTATAAACAGTTAACATGAATGACCAAGTTCTTTCTCATTATAAGTGTTTTGTGTGCTTCCTTTAGGTTGGCCCTCACTTTATCGGGTATTTGTAAATATTTGCCATTGAAGTAAGGAAATCTGCTCATGATGCAATTCTGCCTGATGCAAATAGAGCGAGTTTCAATCGAGTGTCGTAAAACCAAAACCAAAGTAATTACTTTCGCCAATCAAAAATGACGGAGACAATCCAGCAAACCAATCAAAACGAGAAGTAATTACACGTAGCCGACATCAAGCGCGGGAAAATGTGCACGCGCGAGGAACGATTGGTTTTGGTTTCACCTCTGATTGGTTGAAAAAAATGGCTCGGGAACTTTGAACCAATCACTGAGTGAAGTAATGGAAAACCAAGGTAATTCCCTAATTGCTTTCGGCACTCAATTAAAAACCGCTCTATAGTACTTCTTTGTTTACTTTGCTGAAGGAAGTTTGATTCCTTATAGGTCCACTAGCTTGCCTTATTTTTTTTATGGCTTAAATATAACTTTGTAAAGTACTGTTTAATTAAAAGTTACGAAATAATATTACTAACACCTAACCGTTATATTATAGGTCTGTGTTTTTTTTAATTGTAATTCTGTGTTTCCTAGGTCTGCGGGTGTCAAAATCGTGTCAAGTCTTTTAAGGTGGCTTACTACAGTTTTAATGGATTATAACAGCCCAACTTCTAACTCTTTTGAATAATGTCCCAAGATGTTTTCATTCTCTATTTACTGTTTGCTTAAGTCTTTTGCCATTCTATGTGAAAATTGAACAATTAAACGTAAACAAGTGGCCAAAATGAACGACCGAGTACCTAAGGAGAGACTGGGCGCTAGTAGTTTAAATCACGTTTTTCTCAAAATCTACCCGTATGACCTCCCTCTGCTGAATCAGAGCCAATTTCTTATTCCTGAAATTTTGAGGGGGGGGGGGGGTGTCATAGGGGTAGATTTTGAGAGCAACGTGTTTTAAACTACTAGCGCCCAGTCTCTCCTTACGTACTCGGTCGTTCATTTTGGCCATTTGTTTACGTTTAATTGTTCAATTTTCACATGGAATGGCAAAAGACTTAAGCAAACAGTAAAAAGAGAATAAAAAACATCTTGGGACATTATTCAAAAGAGTTAGAAGTTTGGCTGTTATAATCCATTAAAAGTGTAGTAAGCCACCTTAAGTCGCCGCGGCCCAATTTTCTGGGCTAGTCACTCCGGTCAAACCGGTTTAGGCAGCGCGCGCATCATATTTTTGACAAGGCAAAGGTCAAAATCGAGCCTTCAGTAGGAAAATCAATATGGCGTCTAGGAGTGAGATCGAGACTTGGCCAGGGTTTGAAACTGTCTCCAAGCAACGGCTTGCGCATACTCAATAAAGACTTGACACGATTTCTGCGGAGTCCTTTCTTTCTCGTCGAGTTAAGAAAGGCTCTGCTGGCAGGGTGGTGACGCATGTTTCAACATGAAAATTTTGTTAAAGAAAATGAATGTTGCAGTTCTTGTGCAAACTGGCAACTGACCAGCTCTTCTCAGCACCGAGAGGTGTTTCTCTGGGTACTCCGGTTTCCCCTCTCCTCAAAAAACCAACATTTGACTTGATTTGTGTTAATTGTCAAATTTCAGATTACAGTGTCCCCATTTCTCCAGCGCTCGAACGACTAGACACTTAAATAAAGTTCCTTTCCTATTTTTCGCAGACTTCTATTGACCTTGAAGTCTCGTTCGATTGTGAGGTTGTTTTCCATACCTCCCCATGGCAAGGTGGTCGTTGGAGGCTGTGATGATGGTTGTTACATGTGGAAACTTTACGATAATTCGGGCGACAATGAAGATAAAAAAGATAAAACAAGGTCAGTGTGTATAGTAATGATAATATTGTAAATTTTATACCAAACATTGGTAGTACAGTATATATATGGTTTGCCATCTTCTCAGTAATTGGTGTAAATAATGAATTTATCAAAGACAAAGTAATACTTAGATTGACATTAGACTGATCCTAAGAATTGTTCAACCAATGCCCATCTGATTAGCACTGTGAATGGGTTACCACTGAACTGTAGTTATCTTTTGAATAATTGTAGCCTTGTAAATAGTAATGTTATTTTGCAAATTGTTTTCAAGTTAAGCACAGCATAATTTATGTCACTTATGTCCAGGTTCGCACGCAGCTGCAAAAATTGCAATTTTTCGCAAAAATCGTAAAAGCTGAAAAGACGACGAGTCCCCAACCAGGACTCGCGAATTTTTGCAAAAATTTCAAATTTTGCGAAAAATGGCAAAAATCGTAAAAGCTGAAAAGAGGAGATAAGTGCCCAACCAGATCGTTATAGATAGCATTGATGTCCTAGAAGAATTCCCTAACATTCTCAAAGGGGACATTGGCACCTTACGTAATTCTGCGCGACTGAAGCCTGATGCGGAACCAGCACTTCGCCTTCCAAAGCAACTGCCCATTGAGTAAAAAGAACCGATGAAACTAGAACTCGACAGGCTGGTCAATATTGGAGTCCTCACTTCAGTAGATGAACCCACTGACTGGGTAAATCAGATGGCGATTGCTACTGAGAAGGATGGAAGCCTTCGGATCTACATAAACCCTCGTTCTTTAAACCTTGCGTTAAAGCGGGAACACTACCAATTACAAGTCCTTGACGACATCCTTCCCGACCTTGCTATTCCAAGATCTTCAGCAAAGTTGACCTTAGTCATGGATATTGGCATTGTATCTTGGAAGAATAGTCTAGCCCGCTTACCACATTTCCCACCCCTTTCTGGAGACATCAATGGACACGCCTACCCTTTGGACTTTCTGTAAGCTCAAAAATATTCCAGAAACGCATGATCCAAGCCTTACAAGGTTTCGTGGGTGTTTAACGGTCCAGTTTTTCCTTTGTTTAACTATTTCTTACGGGAGGGGGGGGGGGGGGGATGTGACATGTTGCGTGGCGCATTCCATCAGTCACAGATTTCCCGTATGTAAACTAAAAGAGAGCATTTGCTCGCCATTAAAAGCTTATTGTTGTTGAACTCTCTGTTATAGCGGAGCCTTCGGCGCGCGCGGAGCTCCGCTATAAATCGATTGTTTGTTTTGAAGTTGTAACAGGGATCTCGTAGAAAGCCACCTTAGAAAGATTAAACTTGATTTCCAGGCGTTTACTTCACAGCAATGAGCGCGGGATAGCACTGCAAGCTCTCTTTCGCTTCGTAAAACTCCTGCATATAACTCATATATAAAACCCTGTTTAACGACCACGAGGTAAATCTGTTCTGATTGTGGAGGCAATATCAATACAATTTACCCTCTGGATTAAGATTCAAGTCTACGAAGTATCACTCTCCTCGCCTGCGTTTTCCTTGTTTACATCAAGTACTTCCAGTCATCCGGAGAAATCCTTAATTATTTCTACGTCATAGCCTCGTTTGCGTACACAAAAACAAAGATGGCGGATTTCAATTTAAAATTGCCAATTTTTGAAGCGTTATTGTTGGCTATTTAAACACATTACGCCCAAATGATTGGTCAAGTATGACAATACAGGTAAAGAACTTTCGATTCAGAGAAACTTTTTCTAGGCCGTACTTTCGCTTTAAAGATCTGTATGCATTTAATCGAAGTTTATATTTCTTTGATCATCAAAGAAATGTATTATGCAAGTAACCAGGGCCGTGTTAAATCACAAACTACCGTCAAACTTGAGTGAAACATTCGTATGTGTGATACGGGTGTGGTTTTCTCGAATCAGAAGTTTTAAGCATAAGAATCACCAGTTGTGTGTTTGTTATGTTCAAATTATGATAAGCTCAGCATAAATTAACGAAGCACAAGGGTTATCTGCTTCTGTTGGGAAGATATTGATGTCCGATGATTTCGAATTAAGCCCAGGTCCCTTAAAGAGGTGTTGAGATATGAGCCCTTGTACATACATCACTATGATTATTATTATTATGAAGATTAGCTCAACACGGAATGAGACCATTATTTTGATATTTGTGGCAGAGCTGTTTTTTTTTTCAGCTGTTTCCCATCAATTATGTAATCAAAACAAGTGAATTATTCCAAAACGAATTCATAGAAATTCAACAAAATGGAGAATGGTCAGAATTCTTCAAAGTCTGCCAACCTGTCAGAGAATCTTTAAACAATTTGCTTGTTGCGAATAAAGAACAGACAGCAAATGCCAGTGCTGAAAACAGTAATGATACAAATGATGATGATGTGGATGATTGATGTGAAATAGAGGAAGGACCATCGGGGAAATGGACACACCTTATTACAAGAACCTGATACCTGACATGACTGAACGTGGTGATGTTATTTTAAGTGTTGCCCCAGAAGAAGGTCTAGTTCTGTTTGTTCATGATAATATTTTGAAGAGTGATGCAATGCCTATTGAGAAAATAGTCAACTTTTTCTTGAGTTGAATTCCCGCAAAGAAGATCTCACATTCATGCATTATAGCTCTGTTTTAAGGATGCACCCCAGTGCGAAAAAATGATAACATTGTTAATTTTGTTGATAAGTATATCACATGCCCAAATGATAAATTTAGTGAAATAGAAGACTGCGAGTCTACTGTTATTTCGCAAAAGATACTACAATGAATGTATCGTATAATGAAAATGTGAAATACATGACTGGAGAAAAACTCTAAGTGTACTTTAATTTATGCACATTAAACTTACTTAGTTACAATATTAAATTCACTTTGATACACCACCCACATCTATTATCTCCTGAAAACAGCATCATCAGCTTTGCAGGGCTATCAAATTGACACCTATCCAATGACGAGTTAGCCATTGGCTCCCTATGCATGAACAGGATTACTGTATTAAAGTTCTCTTTGTGTGCCCTACAACTGAAGATCTAAATCGGCTTCCTTGTCCTTTCTTGCACGTTCTTTCAGCCTTTCTCAGACATTTCGGCTTCTCCCCCTTGTTTAGTTGCACAAGCGTTTCTTCGGCCCCACCTCTTGTTTGCGCTTTGTTGGTTCTAAGGTCGATCAGCAGTTAGTCCATTTTGGGTCGGTGTGCGTGCCATTACAAACGAATAATCTAAACCACGTTTAACTAAACATTTAGTTTAAGACATGATCAAGTCCGTAATTTTATATGTTGGAAGGGTCTGCAGCAAAGCCTTTTTTAAAATGACTCTATAACTTTTAGTTAAAGGAAATTTAAACTTTTTGGTTCCCTAAGAACTTTCTTTCTTCTTATAGTTACAGACGAACGATCGAGATCTTAGGGCTTGTTTCCGACTTAAATCTAGAGCAGACCTTGCATGAAAAGCAATAAGTAAGCGAATTTTATTCCTCGGACAAGACGGGATCGGTTTTTTTTGGAAGAACAACATTAGTTGTTCAATTATATGAATTAAATTGTAACTCAAATGCATTCAGAGGTTAAATGAGAATTTTGCTTTCGCGACGCACAGGTAAAACATTTCTGAGAACCTTGCAGGAGGTGTTTTCTGCTTAGGACACAAAACGATTTAAAAACATCTGAACTTGTACTAATGTTACTCTTAAAAGCCAAGACTGGAAAAAAAGAAAGTACACGTTTAAATTTTAATGTTATCAGGAAAACTTGAATAATTACATGCTTCAAAGTTGCATAATTCTAGAAGTTTTTACTCGCGATGCAGAATATGGGTTTGGAACTTTCTAGAAAACATAAACTGTAGAACGTAGATGCGACAGTTGGGTAGCCGGTCTCGTTACTTTCGTCTGCCTTATACGATCTCAAGTAGGCTATTGAAATAATCTTACCGTTTTGTTCCTTTAAATTCCAGTCACGTTGCAGGGACATATTGCAGCGACAAAAAAACTTGTGCAGCACACACTGAGGCGACATGTAGTAGTTACGTGTAGCGGGGACATTTAGCAGAGACAAAATCACAACATGTGCACACACATGAAAATGTTGCGGGTACATGTTTCACGGATATGTTGCAGCGATATGTCCCACGTGTGAACTACTTTTATAATTGTGCAACACCAATTTGGGGGTGATTATGTCCCCGCTACGTGTCCCATGAAGTTTATGGGACACGGTGCTGCAACATATCCCTGAAATATGTACCCGCAACATTTTCATGTGTGTGCACATGTTGCGATGTTGTCCCTGCTACATGTCTCCCCGCTACACGACCCTAATGCATGTTGCCTCAGTGTGTACTGTTCTACACACCTTTTTGTCGCAGGAACATGTCGTTGCAACATGACCCCTCATGTCTGCCTACCTTAAATCACAATCACAAAAAAAGTTGTGGTCAGCAGCTGGACTAAACAGCGATACTTGCTCGTGCATTTGCATGACGACAGTCAGGCGACAAGGTGCAATCATTCAAAATGACTTGGCTCACTGAAAACGTTTCAAAGACAAAATATTGCTCTAAACAAGTGGCATGCGGAAAATTGCAAAAAGTGCTTAAATGTTGCCCAATTCCAAATGCGAAAAAAATTGCTCAAGTTTTGCCCAAAAATCAAGTGCTCAGGAAAGTTCTCAACAGTGCTAGAAAGGTAAAGTGGTGCTCCAAATTCGAAAAAGTGCTCAAAAAAATGCCCAGCACAATCGGGACATGCCTAATGACGGTGATGACGTAGACTTTCTCAAAAGTCCATTTTCGCGAGTTTGCTGTCTGGGGAAAACGACTCCCCGAGCCTTGACAAAAGTCGACTTGTCTGCTGCAAGTGTAGTGATGATGATGATGATGACGATCGATAGCGATGACGATGATGACGAAGATGACCACAATAACGATGAAAATGATAATTAAGATGATGTCCATGATAAAATGATGAACAGGACCTGAATATTTACGCCGTCATCTCTGAATTGGCGTTCCGATTGTTTAAACATATTTCATTGGCATCAATGTTATCATCGCGGTCTTTGCGGCAAAACTGGACCTGATTTAAAACCTGTTGCAATCCTCGGCGATATTTATCATTAAATACGAAGTAAATGAGGGGAGTTATGGCAGCATTTGAAAATAAAACAAAATGCACAGCGAATCCCAATTGATTCATGTTACACGGCATTTCCCATTTCCACACAAAGTAAAACAACATTCCGTACACGAACAGTGGCAGAACACAAAGTGCAAATACAATAACTATAGTGCAGATGTTTGCTATGACTTTTACGTTTTCTTTGTAAATTCTGAGTTGAACTGTTGATTTACTATAAATTGTGAGTCCTTGAATTCTCAAACTCCGTATAATTCGAGTGTACAATAGTGCTAAAGTTAAAAATGGAGCGATCACCGCAAGAACCAAGACAGCTACAGCATAATCTTCTTCGGCTTTTTTAGGATCAGAGAACATTTTTGGCTCCCAGCTGAAAATGCAATATGTTGTGTTATTGTTGGAAGTAAGACGAATAATAAAGAAATAGATGCTGTGTAAACTCATCGACGCCACCCATACCAGTGCGATAACAATTTTACATCGTTTTGGAGTTATTATGGCGGGGCGATATGGAAAAACAATTGCGCGATATCTGTCGACAGCAATGACGACCAAGCTCTGGATCGAAACAACCAATGAAATGTCTTGGAAAAAATAGATCAGCTGACAAAAAATTAATCCCAAAGATCCTTCGATCAGCCATCTTCGAGGACCCTCTACGATTTCGGAGATTTTCATCGGCACCGCAAACACTGAAATAAATAAATCAGATGCCGCCATATTTGCAATGAGATAGTTTACAGTTGTCTGCATCCGTCGGTTCTTGATCACAGTTGCAATGATGACAGAGTTTCCAAAGACAGAAACGATCAAAACTATACTGTAGGCCAAGATCTTGATGATCTTAACTTCAAGTTTGTCTTCTGTGAGAGAAGGACATCGTTCCGTTTCAGCAGAAGTGAAATTTTCCGTGGTAACTAAGGTGGCATTAGAGGAGGAATTTAATGCCATTATTCTGCTTTTTTGAAGTCGCCTTTTTCCTCACCGTACACTCGAGCAACTCATCATGACAAGAAACTTCACCACACGGTCAACAACTTCACTTTATCATGCAAATTACCTCGGTCATTTTGAGCGAAACGTTTTTTTTTGTCTCTAGAATCCAATATTGAAGGCACTCTAAGATGTAGAAGAGGTCCTTAGGTTTTAGGATATTAACGTCTCAAACTCCCTCGACGAAGCAACAGTGCAATTCTGATTCTGACATTATCTTCTTCAATTTTATCCAGCTGGTCGCAACCCGGGTTTTATCAGTAAAACTTTATTCAACGCACCTCCCACTACTTGTATTCGCATCGATTAATTGATCGTTTTTGCTGCGAATTTTATCTACTGGTTATTAGATGTCTTCTTATTTATTTAGTCGCTGCAACATTGCAAACTTGCTTTATATATGTTTATTCAGCCGAGCGAATAAGGTTGGTAACTGCAGCTCAGTGTTACTGAAAACTGCCGAATTCAAACGATCCCGTTGATGAAAAGGCAATCTTGAGGAACATAACAGTTAATAAGACCCCAGAGTAACCTACAGGAAGTCGCATAGCTTCGTGTTCAGCAGGAGCTCTGTGACTTATGCCTATCTTCGTCTCCTCGGTAGAAAGAGATACCGTCTGCACTCCGTTTTCGCAGCACAAATACACCAAATAGAACAAGTATAGACACTTATTCCGTCCGCGCCAGCTGGTCTGGCTTTTGGGATATATCTCGTTGAGACTATCTCTCCTTGTTGGTTTGCACTGATGAAAGGTTAATTATCGACTTCATTCATTGTTTCATTGTTTCATTCATTTCTTAAAAAGCTAAATCCCCCAGTTTTTTTTTTCTTTCAAAGATCAGTAATGGACTAGTAAAAATGCTGTCGGTGTCAGCCAGAGTGAATTTATTACAAATGCGGGGCTGTGTGATTATTTTGCAACTCGAAACGCGATAAATACGACTTTTTCAAAAACGTTTCAATTGAAATCGGACGTCTCGACCGTTCGCGTAAGCTTAATTAAATATATAAGAAAAATTTAAATGTTTCATCAAAAGCAACAATATCTGCTTTTATCCCTCGATACAATTAAGTTCTCTGGACCCGCGTGAAACAACACGAAATTAGCGTTTGGTGAACTATATTTTCATGTTGCTGTTTCCATAACTCTAAGCGAAATTGATCATTGCAGCTGCGAGAAACTAAAGCAGCTGGAATGAATTTTCTTTTCAGGCTTCTTTCATCTGCCAGCATTGCGGAATCCAGTTGGCTTTTAATTGAACATTTACGTCGCCACACGCTTCCAAAAATCGTTAACGGATTCAGCATCCTGCTGATTTTGATGACAGATGACAGATTGTGTGGTCAACCTAATTTATTAAATTACACAGATCAAACGAAAGGAATCAACAAATGCTAGCAGATCCTAGCAGTCTTTAGTTCTTAAAAAAAGGTTGTAGAATGGAAGCACAATCTCATGGCCGAAATTGGCAGGTAAATTTGCCTCCGGATGGCGATATTCTGGTTATTTACTGGTATCAAATTGACTTATTTCTGTCATGGGTTAGGTTGGCTTAGCCTGAGATCGCTAATGGACTTATATTATATGGCTAGCTCCGTGAGCGGGCAAGTTAAACCAAATCCCGCTCTTTGATTGGCTACCCGAGCGAGCAAGATGGAGCTATACTCGTCAACCAGGACTGGCGATTTTTGTGAAAAATCGCAAAAATCTTAAAAGCTGAAAAGAGGAAGATAAGTCCCCAACTAGGACTCGCGATTTTTGCGAAAATTGCGAATTTACCGTAAAATCGCCAAATTCGTAAAGGCCGAAAAGATAGAGAAAACAAGTCCCCGTCAAGAATCACGATTTTGGCAATTTTTGCACAATTTCCGAAAATCGCTAACATATCGCATTTAACTATATAATGCATAGCCAATGCATGTACTTCTTTACTGGATTCGTTCAAAAGCAAGAGGCTACAAAGTTACACAGATGTTAATTTACGCACTTTTTTGCTGCGAATCGAAAATTGGGAAATTTCTTCCCGCCCTCTAATAAGTCACAATAGAAGTGTAAAGGGATAAGCTTGAAAAAGCTCCCACAAGAATCCAGATTTTCGTGATTTTGGCGCATAATAGTCATAATAGAGCTGTCAATGATGAGCTTGCAGCGAGTTCCTGTTACTCGTAACAACGAGACTTATCGGGCTTGACAAATGCATAACCATGATATGTACATTCTAACTCTGCTCGTTCTGTAAGCAACTGCCTACAAACTACTGCATAAAACTAAATTCCCCAGGTTTTTTTTTACTTTCAAACATCACTAATTGACTAATAAAAATGCTGTCTGTGTCAGCCAGAGCCTTGTGAATTTATTAAAAATGCGGGGTTGTATGATTATTTTGCAACTCGAAACGCGATAAATACGACTTTTTTATTAAATATATAAGAAAAAATAAAATGTTTTATCAAAATCAACAATATCTGCGTAAGTGTATAAATGGGTTGCAAGTACCACGCATTTAAATTTGGTTGAGGACTTTAACCCTTTCACCGCCAAGGGGTCGTCTGGCGTTAGACAAAGTAAAATCTATAAGTGTAAATTGGCATTTATGGCGGTGAAAGGGTTAATTGATGGACACCCTTTTATTCCTCGATACAATTAAATTCTTGGACCCGCGTGAAACAACACGAAATTAGCGTATGGTGAACTATATTTTCATGTTGCTGTTTCCATAACTCTAAGCGAAATTGATCATTGCAGCTGCGAGAAACTAAAGCAGCTGGAATGAATTTTCTTTTCAGGCTTCTTTCGCAACTACTCATTGCATTGCTTTCATCTGCCAGCATTGCGGAATCCAGTTGGCTCTTAATTGAACATTTTTGCAGCGAATCGAAAATTGGGAAATTTCTTTTTCCTCTCTAATAAGCACAATAGAACTGTAAAGAGATCAGCTTGAAAAAGCTCCCACAAGAATCCAGATTTTCGTGATGTTTGCGCATATTGTATGGAGTCACAATAGAGCTGTCAATGATGAGCTTGCAGCGAGTTCCTGTTACTCATAACAACGAGACTTATCGGGTTTGACAAATGCATAACCATGATATGTACATTCTAACTCTGCCCAGCAACTGCCTACAAACTACTGCCTAAAATAAACAATATCACATAAGTTCATTCTCCTCTTTTTTATTTTTTTAAATAGAGATTACCAAACATGATTATAATTTACTGAAGAAGAATCTTCATAACAGATGCAATTTAACCAGATTTAACACTACGCACTTTTCACATTACATTCACTCAAACATGACACCACAATATTTTGTTCCGGAATGAAGTTCGCATGCTGTTACGATCTTTTCGATTTTTCTCAAGAATCGTTAAAAGCGCAAAAATCGCGAGTCTCCTCGTGGACTCGTCTTTTCTGTCTTTTCACTTTTTACGATTTTTGCGATTTTCGCTAAAATTGCTAAAATCGCGGGTCTTGTCGAGGTCTTGTCTTCTCTATCATTTCGGTTTTTGTGCGTTTTTTGCGATTATTTGCGTTATTTTAAGACCCTGTTGATTGGTTCGGCCGGAGTCGAACTCTCGACCTCCCGCGTGACAGCCCGATGCACAACCAACTGAGCCACCGGTGCGCGGTTTTTTTTTTTTTTTTTTTTTTTGTTTGTTTGCGATAATTCGCAAGATTTGCAGTTTTCGCAGTTACGTGTGCAAACCT
>NC_090886.1:34398434-34428434 GCF_036669925.1 Montipora capricornis
GAATCTGGGCTAACTTGAAAGGTATTTGAACCCATGACTTCTGCGATACCTGTGCAGTACTCCTCCTCCTCTTCCTTCTTCTTCTTCTTCTTCTTCTTTTTCTTGTTGCTCTTGTCAGACTAGAAAAGCCATCAAACATTTGATAAAACGTTAGTGTACCCCTACCAGCTTTGACACATAGCTACACATAAGCATCACAAAGTGTCCATTTACCGTTCACCGTTGTGTCCCTCTGACTCCACATCTCAAGTAAATATTAACAATAACGCAATTTATTATATAAACACCGATAAAATACCGAGTGAGCTTTCGCGCGAAAACATAATATCTTCACACGTGAAAATATCTCTGTTTCTATGGTTACATACAAAAATCGCGCCCTTCGATGCCTTTTGTGAAATGATTTAGTATTTCACTGGTGTTTATATAATAAATAGAAAATTGCATGGCTGCGTGGAGATACGAAAAATCTCTTCTCATATATTTTCAACACTCGAAGAGGAATTTCGTATCTCTATCTCTAACTTGAAAATAACGCGAACAGTAACGTTGTCTCCTTGTTGTAAATATTCTTGATGGCCAGAGTTTATTAGTAATAGTAATAGGACTGAGGCGAGTACAACAGAGTTCAAAATTCGAGGTTATAACGTCTTTTAATACCTTTTTTGTGTGAAAAAGTTAAAATGATATTCGATTTATTTTGCAAACAGTAGGAAAAATAGCAAGAAAGACTCAATCCAAGTGCGTGTGTGATTGACTCGCGAATGGCGTAGGTGTCCAATTACAGGTATTCAATTTGGAGTTGTTTAAATTGGATACCTGAAATAGTCCTCACTCACGATAGCCGCCATGTTGGTTTTCAAATTGTCATGCAAATTAGCCATCTGTTATGCTGGGGGGCAAACATTGGAAAAAAGCCAAACTGCGGAAAATCGTCTCGCCGAAATATTGAGCTAACATTGCTAAAAGTACATTTTAGAATTTAGAATTAAGGACCTTTTATAATAATTTTATATCTTTGGATTGCCTTGGACATTTTGACTTTCTACTTCGCTTTCTGCTCATTTTTCACTAAAGAAACATCGAAGTAACTTGTGTAATCATTCTGTTTTACTAATTAGGTGATAAACATTCAATGAACGTGAAACAAATCATCTGTGTGGCTAAGATGTTCGTTATAACCTCTCGAACTTGTGTTTTTTGCCCCTCAGAAGTGTGTAGCTTATTTGCATGATAATAGCAAATCCAAAATGGCGGCCATCGTGAATAAGGTCTATTGGGCACCCACGTGATCGCGCGCAGAACCAATAGATCACTTTCGATTTATGAAAATTCAATCCTAAACAAAAGGAATCATCTCGAGGCTCTGGGGAATAAACTCATAAAAATCCTTATCTTTATTCCCCAGAGTCTCGAGATGCTGTCTTTAATTAGGACTAAATTTTAATATATCGAAATTGGTCTATTATCCGACCTCTATTAAGCGGCCACCCTCGGGACTTTGAAAAGTGGCCGCTCAATAGTGGTTGGCCGCTTAATAGAGTTACAACATAAATTGGATAGGAATGACGGTAAACATGATTTTATTGACTCTGTAAGATAAATCCAAAATTCTTTGTAACAAAACATCAAGTGCATTTCCAGCCCATACAGTATTTCTTCGGTTTGACAACGTACAGAAAAAATGCAAAACATTGTTGACAAGTTTCTCAGGCCTTTTTACATCAACAGTTAGTATGTTAAAAAATTTAGTTCAAGATATTTTACAGACGATTTATTTTAAATAATCCGTCAATGCTGTTTTGCCGTTTTGGGGCGCGGAGTTGTAATGACGAGATTACGTCATTTGCCTTTTCTACAGCTAGGGCAAGGTCTTGTTACCCCATTAAACTGGGAAAGTGCCGGAGTTGGTCAGTTATGCGCAAGGCTTCTGCAAGGCTCTTGAATTATGGTTCTTCTAATTCCTTGTCGTAGTCGTCGTCAATCGAGGTGTCTTCTGAAACGAATTGAACGTCCAGATCATTATCTCGCAACTCACTTTTGACCTCCTCCCTCCAGTTCGGGTTAGATGGATCCGATCAGGCTGGCGCAGATTGCGGTATCATCATCACAGGAAATAACTCCTTCACAGAGCATTCAGCATATATCCGATCCATTCTAGTTTTCAGGTTAGCAAGTTCTTCTCCTTCAAAAGGGGTCGTGCTCGATCGGTTTATCACGTGGATGCAAACCAGTCTTCCGAAAGCTCTTCGTGATAGTGCTTTGGCGAACATCGTTCCAGGCTTGTCTCCCCCATTCAATGGCCATAAGCACGTTGATGGATTTGACCATCTCGGACGCGTTTTTCTCGCCATCAACTTGAGAGCAAACGTACCGCAGCATTCGCTTTCTGTAAAGGACCTTTCAATTGGCGATTCTACCGGCATCTAGTGGCTGTGATATGGAAGTGGTGTTTTTTGGCAAAAACTGAACGGTGATGTTTGAAAACTGTCCGGACAGAGTTTGTGGATGACAGGGAGCATAATCCATAAACAGAAGGATATGTCTATCGTTGCGCTTCAACTGGCGATTTAGCTTCGACAGAATTGGTGTCATGATATCTGTCTTCATCCAAGCTTTACTATTGGCGAAAAAGGAGCAGTTGTATGCATGGCCGGCTTGGCGACTGTACGTTCTTAAAGCATCTCGGACTGACGGAGGTGACAATAACAACAGGATATTCCTTCTCCCTTCCGCATTTACAAAGTATCCTCATGTTAGTCGTTGCTTCGCTTTTTCCCTCCAGTGCACCGTCTTCCCTTGGCGTGTAAGGTTCTTTCAGGAAGCCACGCCAAAAGCAACCTGTCTCATCCATGTTCAAAACATCTCGCGCGTTCGACCCAGTTGTCTCGTTCCAACTTTCCATCGTCTCCTTTTTGTTGCAGATACTGCACTTCTGCTTGAATTTTTCAAGCCAGCCATTGGACAAAAATCGGAAATCTCTAATTTTTCTGCGATTAACGTCGCTCTTCTTGGAGCATAGAGCCGGAAACCGGGAAGTTGGAGTTCTGCACATTGTATACCAGTCCCACACCGCCTGATTCACATTTGAGTACTGTGGTGAACGTTTTCTTTTTGCGTGATGTGGGGTTTCAGTGCTGGCATACGCGTCCGTGATCGCCTCCTTGTTTTTCAGTATTGCTTAAATCTGCGTCTTAACTATTCCAAAATGGTCAGCTAATTTCCTTGATCCAAGGTTAGGGTTTTGCTTTGCAAACTGGATGACTTTTACTTTCTCTGAAATGTCAAGACATTTACTCTTCTTTTTTGGAAGTTGCAGAGCACGTTTGTTTCGCCTTTGCCTTTGTAGTATTGCTTCCCTTTGGTGTAGCTGACTTTTCCTCGACGCAAGCTTTAAGCTTTGAATTTGTAACGGAGTGCATATCGACACAGCTTGCAACGAAGCAACTTTTTGATCCGTTGCAGACTGGCTTGGCACAATGCAAACATCTATAACTTGATTCCTGGCCGCAAATTTGACAAACGTCTTTAGAACGAGAGCTACAATCAGTAGCCATCATTGCAAGCTATTGCTACACAATGACAGGGCAAATCGATGGTAATTTGTTAAAGGAAACAATTACCAAGTCTTTTATCCATTACTTTACATGATTGGAGCGGCACGGGAAAAGATAACACTTTTCATGACAGTGGCTTTGGATAGAAATGCATTATCTGATGTATGCGGCTAAAATTTACAAGCAGACAGTCCAAAGTGTATTCTGTTGGCCTGAGGAGAAGATTATGGCAGAAAAAGTATCAACAAGCGAAACCTTATTACAGGAGAATTCATTCGTTAGAGGGTACCATGAATATCAAGAAATTTGGACACCGGAAATAGACGATGAATGTGAACTCAAGCGAGAGCCACTTAATGCGGTTGATCACAACGCTGTAGCAATTGTCCGCAAAAGAGAAGGTGGGAGGTCTAGGAGGAAATGCATCCACGAGAATGAATTAAATGGCGAAACAGCTCTTTAACATATTCCCAAGCTTATGGCCCTATGGCTTACAAAATTTCTCAAGAGGCCAACAAACAAAGGAAGAGCTGTTGTGAAAGGCAAGCGCGTAAACAGAGGGGCTGGCCATGGTTTAGAAATTCCATGCGAGTACTGCTTCACAGGAGACGAGTTCTTAATTCAATGGTTAAGATCAAAACTTGAGGAGCAAGGATTTTTGTAGATTTCCAGTACAGTAGTAATAAGGTTTTCCTGTACAGAGTTTGGTTGTAACAAAACAGTACACGCGGCTTGTGACTTGTTATAGTGGAGATTAAATTGCAGTTGTTGTTTCTGGTTGTTATCAGTTATCACCTTGTCTCATCCGTCACCATTTTGCTTGGAAAGAAAGTTTACTGGCCGCTTTAATGGAGATAAAAAACCATATAAATAATACACTTGCGACAGCAAAAAGGTGGCCGCGATCACTTAATAGAGGTTGTCCTTGAATAGAGGTATCAAGTAGTTTACTGCAAATAAATCGGGACTTTGGAAAGTGGCTGCTTAATAGAGGTGTCACGCGCACCGGTGGCTCGGTTGAGCACCGGGCTGCAATGCGGGAGGTCGTGAGTTCGACCCCGGCCGGACCAACACTCATGGACTTTCAAGTCTTCTCGGATAAGGACTGTAAACCGTAGGCCCGGTCTCGCAAATATCTTCCATGTTCATTAGTCCCCTGTAGGACGTTAAAGAACCCACACTCTATTCGAGAAGAGTAGGGGATGAAGTTCCCGGTGTAGTGGCTGTCCTCGGTGAGTATATGGGTGGGTGGGTATAGCAAGTCCACATAAGCTGAATAGCTGCCAAAACGTCAACCCGCTCAAACAAATAAATAACAAACAAACAGGTGTACGTCCAAGTTTGATATCCAACGAGAAGTATCTCGTGAATGAAGGAAATGTATATTGACCTGCTCACAACTGTGCGGCTTCAAAGCTCAGTTGGTTGAGCATTGCACCGGCATCGCAGAAGTCCTGGGTTCGAATCCCGTTGGAGCTACCTGAATTTTTTCCAGGCCTCCGGGCACCGAGCAAACTCACCCGGCTGTGGAAGTAACTTTGCCCGACTACTTTCAAGATGTCAACGGTCTGTTGTTTTTTCGAATACAAAGATTGATTTAAAACGTCAGGTTTGTCTTTTTCTTGATCCGATGATGTCAAAATGTCACAATTTCATACGCTGCGTTCATAAGCCACATTTAACTCAGAAAAACGAATCGCCCCATAACGCATTGCGAAAAGAATTGCGCTTCATAAAAGACCAACTGAAATGTCTTATGTCGCCGATTATTTTTCTTCGCGAGCCGAATTGCCTTTAGCTGAGGAAGGCCGCGTAGTGAGCGCACTATTGTCGTGTCACGTTAATGAATTAATTTTGCCTTGTGGACTCACTGGTGTGAGTGTTCTGTGGTTGAAGAACATTGCTTTGGGCTTCAGAATGCAGGAAAACACATTTCTGCAGCTTGGGAATTTCAAGCGGCAGAAGCAGGCGGTGGGTAATTGTCTGACTTTCGGACGCTCATTGAAAGCTGCGTGCATCTAATTTGGGTCAATCCTGGACATATCTGATTGTTAATTTTAGGTTCTGGTAAATGCAGTTGTTTATCTTAACTTGAGGGACACAGTTGAGAGGACACTACATGCCATTATTGCGTGTGACGTTGAAGTTGGAGAGTAGACGCTTAGTAAAATTGACTCTGCATGTCATTATCGCAATCCACAATGTACTAAGCGGATAAAGGGGTGCCGCGTCGGTGGGAAAGTGAAACGCATAAATGGGTTTACCAAATGAGTTGAATGTGGTGGATTGACCACCGTTAGCCCTTCGTCAATCTGCTCTGACGAATGGCAAACGTTCGAAGCGTCAGCGTTCGAATTTCTTTAAGGTGGTCAGTTGATAAACCCATTCCAACTTACTACTCTAGCAAAGAATGCTCGGCCCCTTAGGTTTTTTGTTTGTTTGTTTGTAGCTACTAAGAGAGTGGAGGAAGGCTGCATTCATATATGGAACTCGGCATCTGAGATGCAGGAGGTGAGTGAACCATCATTTCAAGTAACGCAAGAAACTTTGTGTTACAGTTAATGCGATTTATAACTTATGAGCCTGTCTTGGCCAATTCCAGCTTAGGATACAACACTTGAATTGAGTTGATGAACTCCAGAGGGGTGGCTCAAAGAGAAATGTTTTGAGAATTTAATTAGATATCTACTTTCTATTTGAAAACCGGCAAGAAAAAAAAAAAAGAAAAATCGCGCTAGCTGCAAAGGAACGTTTGTAACGTAACAACGAATGGAGTACGGAATACGATTAGTTTGAAGCGAGTATTTTAAATTGTTTTAATGGTTTTTCTTTGTCTTTTGCTTTTAGAATGATTTTCAAGTGGCTCTCAGATTACCATGGAGGCTAACTGAAGTACCGTTTCTGAAATTCAACTTCGCACAAGGTTTTAAAAGTCATTTCATTGAAACCTATAGTAGTTAAAATTGGCTTTTTTTTTTCAAAATGATATCGCAGCTGCGTGCTATCTGATTAAATACGATGACCTTTATTTTGCTCGTGAAAAGTTTGGTGAATGTCGGCCTTTTCTTGCAAAACTGTTGCTGTCACAAGATCCTGCAACATCGACCACTCACGTATATTAGTCACAGAAGACTTATGTAATGGAATACGTTAGGAGTACAAAAGTAGATAATTTTGAGCCTCGAGTTAGCAGAAAAGGTGAAGATAGTCATTAAAACTTTAATACTTTTAAAAGATGGAATATGCCATTGACTTCAAAGGGCATCTAGTGACTCAAAAGTTCAGACCTCAGTTGTTGAAGGGTGGATACTTGACAATACCGCGTTTTACTGATTACGGGTGGTGGGAATCGTACGCTAAGTACTGATCAGTGTGCGTAGGCTTCCTGTACACGCTGGTGGTGAGGCGGCTGTCCAGTTCTCTTGAAACTGCGGTGTCAAGGAAAGCGAGTTTGTAGTCGTTCTCTGTCTCCATGTTGAAGCGAATCACGGGAAGGCTGCTGGTTGTTCAGATGCTGTAAGAAGCTATCAACGTTTGCTGAAAACCAACTATCAGCTATCAACAGCTGCTGAAAACCAGCCAGTCACAGCGGAGCATCCTGCTTAAAAGGTGACGCGTAACCAGTCTACCTCATCGCTTGATGAGTCGAAACGTCGCGATCTACATTACAAGTGACTACATCGTGAGACAAACGAGAATACTTTATTATTAAAGTTCCTTTCCTTTCCTTTCCTTTCCTTTCCTTTCCTTTCGGATGCTAGATATTTGGGAATATGTTGCTCGTGCTGCACTTTGCAGGACAACCGCTGTAAAACCATACCGCCGTTTCATTGAGCCATAGCGCTGACGTATTACATTGAAGCCAAAAATGCAAAAAAAATATTCCCATATTGTCTTTTATGCCCAGTGTTGCATGAATATTATGCAAGCTTAAATAAACAAGGTTATACACACTTTATGATGTACCCCTATTTCAAGTAGTTTAACCGAAGATTTTATCCCTAGCTTGCTCAGTTTTATTGGCTGGAGATGACACTGGATCTGTTTGGTTATATGATGTGGATCCTGAGCTATTGGCCGCAAGAACTAAGGAAAAGCAACAGTATAAACAAGCGCAGGTAATCAAATTAGCAGTCTGTCTCAACCTCGCTCGCAAGGCCTTTGTTTTCACTTTATGAGGTAAAAGAAAAAGCCCTGGGAACTAGGTCGGGGTTATTACATTAGGGAGCTTAAGCACGGGCGTTTTTGAGACGCGGACGGCAACCGGAAGTGAGCTGTTTTCCCTTTTAACTTGTCTTCACACAACCACATTTACATTGCCAAGTATCTTGTTTCCATTAGAGATGATTAGTATAAAAGTTTGGGAGACACCACTGTCCTGGCACGCAAAATGTTTTCTTCCGGTTGCCCTCCGCGTCTCAAAACCGCGCATGCTTAAGCCCCCTTTTTAGTAATGCAATCTGCAATTGTTTGTTATTGCAAGCAGCTTGTATTGTTTTTAAGTTTAAAGGGAACCTCCACTTTTACTACTTACTTCACATGGCGGCCATTTTGAGTACCGAGATACTGAAAACTTTTGTTGTGCGTCCCCTGAACTCGCTTCCAAACACATCAAATGGAGGCTTGGGGGCCGAACTCTATTGTCGTTGGCCAACATGGCCACCGAGTGACAAAGGTCCATTGAGGGGAAGAGCGGGAATGGCGCGGCGGTGAGAACACTCGTCTCCCACCAATGTGGCCCGGGATCGATTCCCAGACTCGGCGTCACATTTGGGGTTGAGTTTGTTGGTTCTCTACTCTGCACCGGGAGGTTTTTCTCCGGGTACTCCGGTTTTCCCCTCCTCAAAAACCAATTATTGCCCCGGGGTCTAAAGAAATTGACTCTTAAATAGACTTCATGGTTATTTATTATTCTCCGGCCAATTCCGCGCACAAACTTTATTCAAGCATCCTCACGATTTGAAGCTTTTTGAGCGTACAAGGCCTACCTTGGCATACACCCGTTGTCAGTTCATACGAAGTGAAGGGGTGTAACATGGGCAGGGCATACTCTGAGTCTCTTCGATGTCATTTGAGGGATGCCAGAGAAGATTAAATATGCAAATTTGTGACGTCCTCTTTCCCGTCACCGTTGTCGTTGCTTAAGTTCCTAATATTAGAGAGTTAAAGCAAAGACAACGGCTACGGCAACAAAAACGTCAGTCTAAAATACAACTTAGCGCTATCGCAAGTATTTCGCGATTATTCCGTCTAGTTCACCTTGCACAATACAGGCAGTAACTGAATGGGTACGAACGGTTTTAAAGTCAAAACAGAAAATGACTTTTTCATTGTTTTATGCTCACGTTGTCGTCAAAACCTAAAATTTGGTGATTTCACGTTGTTGTTTTGTGGATTACGGCAGAGAAATGCACGGTAATTCGTGTTGCACGTGTAGCACGAATATTTTTCCTTTTTTAACCAATAATATCCTTGCTTCGTGGCGTTGCTGTAGCCGTAGCCGTCGTCTTTGCTTAAACTCCCTATTGAGGAGTTTAAGCAACGGCAAGGTCACCAAAAACATCATTCCAGAATATAACTTAGCGCTATCGCAAGTGTTTCGCGATTATTCCGTCTTGTTCACCTTTTACAATACGGGCGAACTATCCTGTAACTAGATTGGTACGAACGGTTTTAAGTAAAAATAGAAATGAATGGTTTATTGTTATATGTTCACGTTGTCGCCAGAACTAAACGTTGTTGTTTTGTGGAGTACGGCAAAGAAATGCACGGAAATTCGTGGTGCACGTGCAGCGGGATTGTTTTCTTTTTTTTAACCAATCATATTCTTGCTTTGTAGCTTCGCTGTTGCCGTAGCCGTAGTCTTTGCTAAAACTCCCTGTTATCAAAGTTGACGGCGGCGTATTCTAGATCAGATATGACAAGATAGCAATACGTCAGTGTCATTCGGATGGCAACGTTATGATAATGATGACGATGTTGGTGATGACGATGATCATAACGATGATGTACGAAGACGATGGCTTATTATCATCATGGAAATGGGATTCACAATTAAATTGTTGTTTACATTCATTTTTACTGTTTCTGTTTCTCTTACCAATCGCACGTCTAATTCGCTTTCAGATCCTAATTTGTCCAAACGAGACAACCAAGGTATTTAACCAAGTCAGCGCTAGTGGTAATATGGACTACATCGTAGCTGTGGCCGACACAAATGTTGTTTGCATATGGAAGCGTCTGAGAATTGAAGATGCCAGTTCACACTCATGACACACACTTGGTGTGGTCGTGTTTTGACAGAGATATTAGACAGATGAAACTGTGCGCTTACGAAAAACGGCTAACGTCCAGCTGAAAATTGCGTTTTGCCAAACTGCGAAAAAACATCCTTAATTTTAGCTTACTTTTTTGCGTTTTAGCTGCATATATGAAGCAAAAAAAAGGGGCTAATTAGCAGCAGCTTTTCGTTTTCCGTTTATCGTAACTGCCGCCCATAACGCTTTGAGAGATGAATAATCGCGTTTGCGGCAAACACCGAACTGAAGTTTGCTGTTTGCCCAAACGTAGTGAAACGTATTTAATTTCAGCCCGTTCCTGTTAGCCAAAGTTATCGAGCAAGTACTGAAAGGAAATAGACCAATTTCGATAGAGTGATTTTCAATTGAGTGTCGTAAAACAAATACAAGAGTAATTACTTCGACCAATCACAGCAGGTGCAAACAGTGCAAAGAACCCATCCAAATTCGTAGCGATTGCATGTAACTTGCTCAAAGCGCGAGAAGAATCGATTGGTTTTAGTTTTCCTTTTCATTGGTTGATAAACTGGCGCGAGGGTTTTTCAACCAATCACCAAGCGTGGCAATTGCAATCGCGTAATTACCTTTGACAGTCACTTGAAAACTGCTCTATTTTAAAATTCATGAACATGATTTCGAGGCTCTGGGGAATAAAAATAAGCATTTGTATAAGTTCACTCCGAAGAGCCTGGAGATGATGCCTTTTGTTTAGGACTGTATTTTAATATATCGAAATTGGGCTGTTTGCTGATTGGAAAAGAACATTTTCAGGGTTAACACAAGCTGCAGCCTGCTCTTGGGTTTTAAGCTCCTCCTCTCTGTCTTATTTATATTGGTTAATTAATGCAGGTTCACCGCATTACCGTTTTTGTTTGATTTTAGAGAACAGAGACTAAACTCGTTGGTTGTAAAGTTGTAAATCGTAATAGCACTTTAACATAAAAAAAGAACAAAATATGCACAAGAGGGAGAGAATCGAACCCGGTCAACTACTCGCATCATTCGATCACCGATACCCACTGAACTAACGAGCTATGGTACTGAAAATTCTAAGCGAGTTATTCATCACAATCACTGACACTAACCGTTTTGACATCAGGGACAAGCGCGTTAACACGGAAACGCTGTGCTTTGTGGAATTGAGTCTTTTCTGTATCTTGGATTACAGTCCTATTTTACATTGTGTAAAAGGCACTAATTGTCTCGACGGTCTGGAGTTTATGGCGTCCAGTGTTGAGTGTTCGGTCGTGTTAAAAGCTGTGGTATTGGTGTATTGAAATGGTAAAATTTCTTTGCTTGGAGTTCCATTCGCGAATGAATCTTTTTATTTTCCAACATGGCCACCGTGGCATGAGAAAACGCAATCCAAGCATACCAGGTCAGACGTTCATTGTTGTTTCTGTTGCCTCGGCACTTTGTCAATGTTAGGTGTTCTGGTCGCCTGATCGTTTGTAGCCTGAGCACGGTTTTCTTGATGGAGGGAGGGGAGTCCCTCCCCCCTCTCTCTTCACCCTTAAGACTTCCTCAGGTCTGCTACAGGAATATACGCTTAGTTTTTGATTCTAGTTATGGGCAGTAGTCCATCAACTCATTTCAGACTTGTTTATTCCATAGTTTATGCATTGAGATGGTTATGAAACTTGACAAGTCTTTTTGTTTCACGTTTTTGTCTGACGGTACGACCCAAAACACTTTTTTTCGACAAGATGACCAATCAAATCTTTCGATTAAATTCTGCGAAACTAATTGACGAACCCTTGCGAAGCAAAAACATCGGAAACTTTTGAGCTTTGTCACGGTCAATTCAAGATCGATTGCGACAAAAGTGTTATCGCTTTTGAAGATTTTAGGTTTCATAACCAATTCCTCGATTAACTATGTTTTATCTAACTATTATACAGTGGAACCTCGTTAAAGAAACCAGTAGATAACGACGATGTTGTCGGTACTAGGAACGAAATACTAAACCCAACTTACTTTCATGCAATTGTAGGGGGAAATGCCTCTCCTCTCACGAAACCCCACTAGAACGAACTATGCCGAAGTGAATTTTTACTTCGATTCGATAAAAGCGAGGTTCCACTGTAACCAACTGTATCAAGGGACATGGTCATTGCATTTTGTGGCGAATAGTGCGTGTTTAGCTTATGAAAATTAACTTTCAATCGTTCCCTCTCGTCACCATCCATTCTCGGTTTTAGCGCCTGTCGCCTGAAAACGTTTTCTGCATCAGTTCTTTGCACTCGTCCGGAGTATATTTGGTTACTTAAAAAAAAAAACTTTTTACGGTTTTAAAATCGCGATTTGGAGGCTCTCTAAAGTTGGAAAAGTCACTGATAATTTAAAATGGAGGGAATGCTTTTGATACCAGGATGACGTCACAAACTAATTTGCATTGCTATAGATCAATTGTGTCGTTAACCCCGTATTCAACCCGTTTCTCTTCTTTGTGTGGTCATCACCAACTGTGACCAGTTTTCCCATCTTTCAAAGCAGATAATTATATTCGGTTGTGACTGGAGTCAAGTAGGACACTTTATGACAAATACATAAGCCTGCATTAGACTGGCCGAAGTGAAGATGCTTACATGTACGGTATATTTATTGTCACCCTCGACGGGCATTAATAACTAACCATTCTAGAACAAGTTCTCAGGCTTAAATAGAGCAGATCAGTACTTTACACTTCAGGTGCACGAAACGACCGGTTCTCGTGTTATTGGCCCTAAAGGTATCTGTTATGTACTTGGCATGAAGTGTCCCACTTGGTGTGGCGGGTCCATTTCAGACATATTCAGTGTTAGCGGTTACTGTATCGTGGTGTTTTATTCCATTCTATGGTGAGCCTATGTGATAAAATTGCGTGACCTTGTCCCTTGAAACGTCTCTATTTTAAAAATGGAATTTTGTTTGGTTCAGTTATGCCCCGTGTAAATACATAAAGCCGGCAATTGATTAGATTCTAACGAAAGAAGCGTAATTCTCATTCGAGGTGGAGCGGTGACCCAGAGGCGTCAAGATAGTACTAAAATTTATATTCGTTGTTCCTTAGTTATCGTTTGTGTTGATAGTCTTAAAAAAAACCTAAAAGATAAAATCACAGTCATTATCAAAGGATAGTTTAAATGACAATTAGGGTATTTCCTAGTTCACGTCTGCCTCCTCTTCGAAGCGAGTCTAAGTGCGAAGTTTTTCTTATGAAAATTAGGTTTCATTCATATGTAAACTAAACTAATTACCAACACAAAAACCGCGCACTTAGACTTGCTTTGAAGAGGAGGCAGACATGAACTCGGAAATGGCCTATTTAGACATAAGCTCCATATCTGCCGCTCACTCGAGTTCGGGTATCCTCCCCGAGAAGAGACGGCTGGACGCGTGAGCGATAAGTTGTGTCTGTGACGTAAATTCAAATATAATTTATGCGAAGTTAATATTTGCCAGGAAATAACATTAGGCATCCCAAAACAATGATTTTAACAAAACAATAATTACATAACAATGCCAAAAACGTTTGTGCCAAGTTTCCAGATGATACGAGCTTGAGTTTGTGGTTAAATGACCAATGTGAGTATGAATTCAACCGGCGAATCATCAACAAAATGTTCGGCCGCTTCAGCTCTCGGTCGACCTCATCGGCCCCCTTCGTTTTGCCACCAATAAACTCAGCAGTAATTTCAATTTACTTGCTCTTACATTAGCGAAGTCTGAGGAGAAAATTGCAATAGCAATGGATTTGAAAGCCGTATCTTGACCTTGGCGCCAACTGGAAAATCAGTGAAGTTTCCGAACTCATGCGGTAGAAAATGACACAATCCCAGACCTGCCAACCCCTGATAAACGAAACTCTGGAGACCCATGAAAAAAAATCTGGAGATTCTATAAAAAATAGTGAGATTCTATTTTTTTCCCGATCAAGATTAAACAAACCCCTTTTTCGTCGAGGAAAGTCATTAACAGTTTATTTAAATGTTTTATTTGTGTTCCCTGTTGTAAGATGCAGCCTTCTTTGATGATTCTAATAGGTCATCACTAGGACGAAACTTATAGCAAGGTGTCACGGGAGACGCCTAGGAATTAGGCCTTGTTCCCAGGGCCTACTCCCCTTTCAAAATGACGGACAGACACGGAGAAAAACGATTAAGTTTATTGAATACAAGCGAAAATCACAGCTGGGTACAAAAAAGTAAGAACAGTGTTCTTCTTTCTTAGTTTTTCAATTTATGGCACAAACATTCCTCGTTAATTTCCCATTTTTATTCTGATTCAACAACTTAAATCATTTCAGAATGATTTTTCCCAAAACCCGTGATATTGAGGAGCCTTGTCGTGAGACCGTGAGAAATGACAAAAAATCGTGAGACTCACGGCAGAACCGTGAGAGTTGGCAGGTCTGCAATCCCCTTTCTCCAGCTTCTCGAACACTTTTCGTTGTCGAAAATCTTCGATGTTTCCTACCTTAAAAGCACTGTAAACCTCGAACCGGCCGGGTCAAAGGATACCTTCGCAGCCAAAAAATATAATTATGCCAGACCGATTTGTGCAGGGGAGTTTCAGATTGGCGGAGATTAACAATGGCTCACCTCACGCGTCCACCCGTAATTTCGGGAGTGAGCGCTGGCTCATTTCCCGAAACAGCGGTTGGTAATCGAGCCTAATTTAGACACGGCGACACGGCTGGTAACTGGGTATGAGCATGCGCACTAATCGGTCTCTCAATGACGTGTTTATATCCGTATCCATAGTAATAACCACGGCTGCAGCCTGGGACTGACGTTGAATCAAATGTTGAATGATATGTTGAAACTGTTTTCCCACCCCAGCAGTCAATATCGCAGGGCTGTGCTGTCAACCCCCAAACTCTTCAAGTATTGACAATTGACTGGAATGGGATTATAGATGACGTCATATTGCGTCTTTTACGCACAAAGAAAGTACACGATCACACAACTTGGGAAAAAGTAAAAAACCAAGTTGTCATTGGCATTGCACCGTTGGATTTGATTGGTTTATATCCGACCCATCACATTATTGCTCAAAGTACAATCCGTCAATAGCAACGCTTGCAAGAAAGGATTATGGGAGTTTATGAGGAAAATGTTAAAATAACTCAAAAAAACACAAAGGATTTGAAAATTTTATAGTTGTGAAAGTCGATTCTTACTAGAAATGACAAACTTCGGTCCAAAATCTGGAGTCTCCCGCATTATCCGGGAGAGTTGACAGCCCTTCATCGTTCAACAAAATCGAAAAGCAGCAAATGTTGAAGATCTTTGCCCGGGCCGTTATTCTTATTTTTGTGATGATGTGTAAATTTGTATAACCACTAAACTCTAACTCGCTGGTTTTCCTGTGAAGTGCCCAAACTTCCACTACAACACAGAGAAAAGCGTTGATTCATTCATTCATTCATTCATTCATTCATTCATTCTTTGACCGAGGCTTTACTTTCGGAGACTCAGCCCGAGATAAAGTGAGCACCTGGCCTCACTCGTTCAAAGGCCAGATACCTTTATCTGGTCGGTAAGTCACTATATTCAGTCTCTGCAAAAATTTTAGTATTTGCCCTCGTAACTGTAAATATGCACACTCTAAGCACATCTAGATAAAACTAAAGGTTTGTAAGAAAATTTTGGCCAACGTTTAGCGTGAAGTATATTTTACACTATGGATAGTGACAGGAGCCCATGATGAGTAGGAGCACTATATCCTTGAGTCAACCTTTGCCCGTATCTTTCTATTTTTAGAACTAACCCTTCAGCAGGAGACTCACATTTGTATCAATTTACATCAATTCGCACAATTTGCGTGCATTGTTTTTGCTTTTTTTGTCCTCGTTAGACAATGACTTTATTCTGATTGGCCATTTTAAACATTGCGTGCAGTGCCAAACAACTCGTTCCGTTCTAAAAATAGAAAGATACGGGCAAAGGTTGACTCATAGGGCTTGTATGGGGGAGGCAAGCTCCTACTCATGGGCTCCTGATAGTGACTTATCCACTGGATAAAGTTTTCCGGCATTTGAACAACTCATGGGGGCCTGCCTCATCGAGTCCGACTGTCCATCGAGTAGTGTACTCTACAAGTGGAAGATCTTATTTCTTCTGCTTTCGTGCGGCAACCTTGGCAAACCACTCGTCACTTTTATCCTCATCCATTGCCTTTAACAAAACGAAACGGCAGCAAAGTTATGGTAGTAAACGTTAGTATTATGAATAAGTTCGGTGGCTCAGTTGGTTGAGCACCGGGCTGCCATGAGATCGTGAGTCCGACTCTGGCCGGACCAACTCTCAGGGTCTTAAAATAACTGAGGATTAAGTGCTTGTTTTGTAATTACATCCGCAAATAGTTAGACTTTCAAGTCTTCTCAGATAAGGATTATAAACCGTAGGCCCCCGTCTTGCAACCTTTCCCGATAAACAACACTGTGGGGGGGGGGGGGGGGGGAAACCCGGTCTTGTGGTCTGTCATCTTTTCACATACATGCGTGGGGTTGGACAGGTGGGTGAGATCAAATATGGACTGATAGCTGCTGCCAGAGGCGCCTTTAGAAGCTGGCGTCCGATCTCACCTTTGAGAAAGAATTGTAAACCGTCATCAGACTTCGTGATACGTGCGGTAAATAAATCCTAAAGCATAATAGTTGGTCTATAGTCTTCATTAGATTTAGCAGTATGTAGCTGGCCCCATGCAGTTGTTCGAAAAGTGGATAACGCTATTCACCGGATAAATCACTATCCATTGGATAGCGCAATTGGTTTCACTATTACTTAGCCAATGGATAGCGCTATCCATCGTGAGGGGCCTGCTTCTATTATGAATGGAAAAAAGAATTTTCAATCACCAATCGGCGCCAATGGAAAAAAACACTGAGTGGATTCTTTGAGACTTTCTTTTCCTCTTTTCCATCCTCGCTTTTCTCTCTCTGGAGTTCAACTTGTGCGGGACGGAGGACGACAACAGACGAGGACAACGAAGGTCGGCCACGTCGGCTTCGAGAGCAAGCATCACAAAAAGGGTTGAGTAAAAAAAAAATGTCCATAGCGAAATGACTACCATAAAGGAAAATAAATTTTTAGATAACATTCTCGTAGCCGTTGTCATCGTCCTTGTTTAAGGTCCCTAATTGTAACCCGGCTGTGCGGTGCTAACAGAAAGATAGCTGGGTGACTTAAAATTGATTTATTAAGGAAACAAAAAAGAAAGCTTGTTTCTACCTTGTCAAGAAGCTTCTCTCCTTCCGGGTCTGTTTTGGACAATTCCCGAAAAGCTTCATCACCAACAAAACAAATTTCATGTCCATCCTAAAAATAATAAAATATAACACAGTCAACAAAGAACAGAAGATCATGAGGATAAAAACATTTGAACTTGTCATTGAAGTGTAAATTAAATGGCAAAAAGCTAGATACTTTAAAAAAAAAAGTTCTGATCACTCATTCAAGGTAAAAACAATATTGTACGCTGCCGCCAAAAAGGACCAAAAGGCGGTTTGAAAAATTTTGTACTTCAAGAATCTAATTGTACAGATCATTTTGCAACTTTGCCGGTCAACTCGCAGCAAGTTTTAAGTCCTTACCGCGGCGTATAAGACGGCCATCAAAACCTAATGCTTGCAGTAAGCACCGAAATATTATCCAGAAAAGTATAATAAGAGCGATAGCTTCGATAACGATTTTTCCATTATCAGTGAAGAAAACCCGTATGTCGGGATACAATACGGACTTGAAAATGCCCAAGTCCCAGATGGCTTGGTAACTCAAATGTGGTACAAGCGCACCGATATCGCACGGTTATGGGCTGAAGTCTCGTTCAAGTATGAAGTTTTCAGGCTTCTTTTCATCATCATTATGCTATGCTGTCGTTGAGTGACCACATAGCGCTTTCACTTAGGTGGACCAGCCTTCTCTATCGATACCAGCAAGCCCAACTGCCTTTTCATAGGTGACTGTTATTTCCTTTAAATCTGGGCCGATCACGTCCTTCCATCTCATCTGTTGTCTACCAGGCCGCTTTCTTCCAGGAGGTTCCCAAAATAACATTTTCCTTGGCAATCGTCTTGGATCCATCAGGATTACGTGACCGAACCAGGTCAGCCGCTTCCTACGAGTAGCCCTATGAAAAGGGGGGTACACTGTACACTTCATCATTCACCTTGTAATCTCTACATGTCACTCCAAGGATTGTCCTTAAACGGCGATTGTAAAAGCAGATACTCGTTTCTTCTCCTGTTAGATGGTATTCCAGGCTTCTGCTCCATACAAACACATACCGTGCATTTTACCTTTCGACACACCCATCCGAAAAATTGTTTTTTGCCCTGATTAGTGGTCGGGCATGCTAAGCCACTGGGGATCCCCGCGCTGCTAAGTCACCTCATTAACCTGCTGCGTCACCAGGTGGTGGCCTTGATGGTGTAGGAGTGGCTTAGCTTGCCCGACTAGTAATTAGGGAGACGTGGGTTCGAGTCCCACTCAGGGTAAAAACCAATTTTTCGGATGGGTGTGTCGAAAGGTAAAATGCAAGGTATGTGTTTGTCTGTGTAACATAGACTATACCTTTCATTTGCCTCGAAATTTCTAACATTCATCTGCTCCATACAGCAGTATAGTTATTACAAAAGCTTGGAATAGTCTTGCCTTGGTGTTCATGCTTACATGACTGTCAACGTCTCAACCGTTTCTAATGTTTCATCAATCCCCATATTGACGGTTAATTGGGTTGACTCCTTTGATATTCGCTAATTTTTGTCTTCTTAGCGTTTTCTGTTAACCCTACTCTTCCTCCTTTCTGTTTCACTTGCGATTTTCCATTCTGCAGCCTGGCCTTTGGGTCATCTATCAATGCAATAGGGACCTTTTGATCGAAGGGATGGGGACGACTAAGAGTTCGAGTTTTCCTTTCTGAGCACGCGCACTTCGAAAAATGTCGGCGTCCAAACCTTTTGCTTATGCTCAGTGCGGAAAACTCGCAGTCGTCTCCGTCCTCCGATCATTCTCGTCACCAGAGCCCCGGATCACATGTCTGCGCATGACCCTTGGCTCTGGGAAACTCTATGTAGGAGAACATGCGCCGTAGGGTTCTTATAGCCAACAATTGGCTATTTGAACCTTACGGCGCTTGTTTTCTGCTCGTGCTAACATGAATGCACATGAATGTTCTTTACGAAAACCAATGAGAGGACACTTTGTATCAGGGTTTCACAGAGCTCTTATGCGCAAAAAAGAAGAGCTGTGGGGTCGAGATTGTCCTCCGATGTACAGGTCTCTAATGTCATCGGCAAAATCGAGGTCTGATAGTCTCTCCTGACGATAACGAGATCTACGCCTTCTTTCAAGTACTATTCCCATATCAGTCTTGTCAAGTGCATTCTTCGGGACCCAGTCTATTATGATGCCAAATAGAAGAGGTGACCAGATGATGCGTTGTCTCACGCCTGCTGTTACTGTGAACTAGCCAGTCATGACGCCATCAACTTTTACACAGCATTCAGATCCTTAATTCGTAGGTGTTTTTCATAACGTTCACAATTTTCCCTGGTATACCATACCCTTTCAGTATTTTCCATAGGGATTCTCTGTGGACACTGACAAATGCAGCTTTAAAGACAGGTGGATTTTGACGGGGAAATGCATCTCCAAGCTCTTCTCAATAAGCTGCCGCAGTGCAAAACACTGGTCTGTGCAAGATCTTCCAGTTCTAAACCATGCAAAATTTTCCCGTAATCTCTCAATTACTACATCTACATCCTAGATCCCGCAAAATCTTAAAAAGACAACGCGGGTGGTCGACCGGGACTGTAGTACATGTAGTTTGGCTTTAAAAGCATTCTTATCATCTAAGTTGAGTACATCAGGGGGGGAGGGGGGGGGGGAGTTTATTATTCCAGTCACAGATTATGCGTGGCTAAAAGCTGTATTCATATTCATCATAACTGCTGTGGAGTGCCAGAAATTTACTCGGATGGGATCCCCTTGTCTTCTGGCTTCTCTTCTCATCAACAGAATCATGTATACGCAGCAATATGATTGTATAGAAAACCTTTCCAGCAGTACTGAGTAATGTTATCGCTCAGCTTCTTTTGAAACTGCTTAAGGTAGTTAGAACCAGTTTCACAACTTTAAGGGACATTCTTATTAGAAGGGTTATAACTAAAACACTATCACGTAACAAATGTTATGGTTAGATATGAAACACCAATTATTGCTTAACAAAATACGCTCACTATTGTGACGTAATAGGTTACCATGGCAACATGAAAGCTCTCCAAAAACACCATATATTTCGTACTTACTTGCTTATATCTCATGAATGAACTCGGTGAAACCCATTTTTATTGTAGAATAGTAATTAGCAATCTGAGATAGAACTATCAGCAAAGTTTTAAAAATCTACTTTAAGTTTCGAAAAAATTAAGGTAGCCCTGAATTGGCTCCCAAGTTGTCTAATTAACTGGGATGATAAGTTTCACTTAAAGAAAACTGTATCACTTGGGCGGCAACATTACATTCTCCTAAAAATTGGGTCTCATTTAACGACAGTGACTTGGGGATACTCGGAAAAGAAAACCCGAGTACTCCTTTGCAGGAGTGAAACCCACGACCTTCCAATTTGCTAGCACCACTGAGCTATTGGAGAATCGTGGGAGCTACAAGTAGACCATTGCACTACGTACAAGTGATAATTGTCCGGCCATGCTACTTGGATCCAAATTGTCGAAATGCAGCAAATTCGCAATTGCAATTAAAGCGTTGAGGTCCATTGTGGGAGGACTACATTTTGGCAAGTTTAAGGAAAAATCGATAGACAACCAGCCTGATAAAAAAGGCATACTTACAGGATCACCCAAGATGACAACTTCCACTGTCGCCTTTCCGGGGGTATCCAAACTTACAAGAGGAGTCAGTATTGCGTGACCTGCTTCATTGACAGCACTTTCAATTCCTGGCAGCTGATCACGAGGACACGAGAAAGCAATTCGTCCAAAGGCCGTAGCATGGTCTACTGGCTGACCGAGATTAATCAATTCAAGCTTGCACTTGTCTGCATCATAACCTAACACTGCTTTAGAGTCTGTCTGTTCAAACAATGTCATACCAAGTAATTTATGCCAATACGTTACTGACTTGGCGAGGTTTGAAACTCCAAGGGCCACTTTCCTCACTGGATCTAGCAAAGAAATATACAAGTCATGTATCACTGTTTTGGTTCATGCAAGGGTCATGGATAAAATAGTAGAGGCATTGTTAAGCTCCTTGTCCACATCTAAAATACTCTTTTTATGAAGTAGCCTTCCCCTCAAAACAAAAGCGAGACATTGCTGGGCTATTATTTTTATCCTCTAACTGAACAACATTGTGATGGGTGGGGTGGGGATGAGTATGGGACTTAATTGGCCTTCTTTTCAAGTTATGGCCCAAAAGTTTGATATATGGGAAAGTTTCATTTCAACCAAGATTATAATAATAGTAATAATAATAATAATAATAATAATTATTATTATTATTATTATTATTATTCTATCTCCTTTAACTTTACGCCGATTTACAACACAATAGCCAAGCCCATTCCTTGGGCCTAGGGCTAAAATGAGGTACAGCTGTAGAAGTCTATCTTACTTGATAGAGAGTGTCTTTCTTAGGATGTGAGATGTTCCTAGCAGTGCAATCTTCTGTAGTTCACTAATTTTGATGTTACCCGGGATTTATTTGGTGTATTTCTCCAAGCCCTTATTTATTAATCCCAGCGCTCCAATCACAACTGGGATCGTTGTGGCCTTCATCCCCCACATTCGCTCAATCTCGATTTCGAGGTCTTAATATTTTGACAGCCTTTCAGTAACTTTAACGTAAGTGTTCTTTTCAGTAGGGATGGACATATCAATGAGTAGGCAGCTTTTCTCCCGTTTGTCTTTTATTACAATGTCTGGTCTGTTGGCTTTTATCTCACGGTCTGTCTGTATTGGCATATCCCACATCATCATCATCATCATCATCATCATCATCATCATCCTCATCATCATCGTTATTATTATTATTATTATTATTATTATTGACCTAGCAGTAGCAGTAGCAATAGTAGTAGTAGTAGTAGTAGTAGTAGTAGTGGTGGTGGTGGTGGTGGTGGCGGCGGTGGCAGTGGCAGTGGCAGTGGCAGTGGCAGTGGCAGTGGCAGTGGCAGTGGTAGTGGTAGTGGTAGTGGCAGTGGCAGTGGCAGTGGCAGTGGCAGTGGTAGTGGTAGTGGTAGTGGTAGTGGTAGTGGTAGTGGTAGTAGTAGTGGAAGCAGTAGTGATATTTTGTATCTAAAGCACATAATGGTCATCAATAACCTCCAAGTCATCCATACATTTCATAGGTATAAAGCTCATCATTGTCAAGTAAATGTCCCCATGGATCTCCCCATCAAGTAGCCTGTGAGCAAGCTGTCTTGCGGGGTGGCAAGAGGGCTTGCTTGCAGGCTACCCATCAAGCTGTCTCTCTCACTTATTGCTGTCCTTACCACCATCAACATTTTGATCCACAAGTGTAAATTTGTAACCACCAGGAGCACTGACAGTGATACAACCATCTTCCCTTTCTGTAATTTGGTAGTTATTCTGTTTTGCATTTGCAACAGCAGACTTGGAGTGCACTGTAAGACCCTACACAGGAGATAGTAATAATATTATAATGGGCACAATTTAGGACTTACAACCAAAGATAGCTTAATGCTCAGAAGATTGATCATTGCAATTCATATTCTGCATACTGGAATACAATTTACAAATTTGCTCTTGGCTCAGGTTGGCAACTACATGTACAACAGCCCTTGTGATTGGTTCCCAGTTAACATTATGGGTACAAAAATATGTCTATAAACCACACTTCAAACTAATACACACTGTTTCATTGAATCCTTTCACCAGAACACGCGAGCCAAACAGATTGACCTGCTGCCACTCTAGTGCCTTCATAGCTCAATACACCTCTTTAGCTTGTATGTTTTCTTTTCCCATTTCAGACCATGTGATCTTGTTCCCAAGGGAATTTTCCTTTTGTTTTTTTCAAAAGTTGTGCATACATACGCAAATGCATAACACAACACTTGAAAAAAAATGTTCCGTGGAGTAACATCACATGGTCTGAAATGAGAAAAAGAAATGTACAAGCTAAAGAGGTCCATTAGTAGAGGATTGCACTGACATCGCAGAGGCCACGGGTTTGATTCCCATTGAAGGTACCTGATGGTAGAGGCAGACAAAAGGCTTCAATCAACGATGCCCAAATTAGACAGTCTCCATTGGGGTTACACTTAAGATTTTGAAGAACACTCTCCTGCCATTTTTATACTGATATGCAGACTTTTGAAAATTTTATCAATAGCTTAACCCATTGACTCCTGGGGTTTCCCCATTGACAAGTAAAATCGTCTGGTGTTAGACAGAGTAAAATACCAAGTATGGCCAGTTTAGCCCGGTTTACGGGTGAATGAGTTCATGGAGTGAGTGATTACGTTGGTGAGAGCCAGTAACTCCACTAATTTATAAGAGTTCCTGGGAGTCAACTTAAGTAAGAAAAAATGTCACAGATACCTGAAAATCGTTTCCAAGTTGATATTCTTTGATACCATAGTTGTATGTTAGCTCAACAACAAAGTGATCGTCTTCTGGCCCAAACCCAGCCATGGTCTTACTCCATTTTCCATCATAAGGGCTAAGCAAAAATAAGAAGTTAATGCGAGCTCCCATTCATGTAGGCTCAAGGTAAATTTACATGTAGCAAAAAGTATGCAATTAAAAAGAAAGAACCTCTATAAAGGGTTCCAGTGTTAATAAATTCTTGAATGCCCCAAGATAGGCATTCTTTGATAATGCTGTTTAACGCAGCTTAACCCATTGAATCCTGAACTGTGCTCCATTGACAAGTCAAATCGTCTGGCGTTAGACAAGACATGTTACGTTTTTTCTGAAATCAAACCTTTGTTTGTCCACACATAAGATTGTGCTTAAAAAAATGATTCAAACTTAATCACACTTACTGATACATGTAATATGACAAAATAGAGCATACAGTTTTATGACAAAAGGATTTTGTGATGGAAGTCTGATTTATGCTTCCAATTAAAAAATGATGCTTGTAATAACATGAGATAATTTCACATATGACAACACATTTTATTATATAGATACTGACGAAATACTTAGTCTAGCCTTCTTCTAAAAACTCATAAAAATTATCTTCACCACGCATAGTGAAGATGCATTATGTGAGGATATAGGTGTCATCATAGTAGCTAACATGATTAGCCAAAATGAATAAAAAAGTGAGCTTCCCCTTCCTTGCAAGATACATGTACATGAACCTTTGTGCTGTAAATTTTTCTCTACTACATTAACATTTTTTATGACTCAATTCGACATTATCATAATTAGTTTTTCATATCTAGTATCATGTTACACAACATGTGTGTTTTGGCGGTTGATGCCCACTTTTTCGCCAGTTCAAAAATGAGTAAAATAAGTTGTCTTTAATCTGGACATTTCATCAGTATCTATATATTAAACTAAACATTACATGGCAGCTAATGGGTCCACATTTTGTTTCCTCTCATGCTGATAGTATCCATGTAATAATTTATCTTCTATTTCTTTTTTTTCATGACAATCAATGACCTGGATTAGAACTGAAATTTGATACATTAAATAAAATGTGATAAAGTATACTCTCATCTGTTGGGATAGACAAGGTACCTTCTAATTTTCAAATGTTACGTTTGTCATTACAGGCAAGTTAGCTGTGTTTTTAATGCATAAAGCACAATATTAAATTAAGCAAAACTAAAACTAAACTTAAAAAGCAAGAACAGTAATCACGGATGTCATTAGGGGCCGTAACCCATAACACCTGTTACGGCTGAGCCCAGTCAATGTTACGGGTGATGGTTGCTGCAGAATGAATATTCATGAAGTAAAACAAATTGAAAGTTATTTATAAACATTTACCTTCTAAAGAAAATATAATTGCTGCCTTGTGTTGTCTGTTTTCCTGATTCTAAGACATGTTTTTGGTAAAAATCCAAACATTTTCTGTAAGAACCTTCGGAGAACACCCCCGATCCATCGTTGTTGGATTCCGATGGCATTTTCAGCGACAAAATCATTATCAATGCATCGTACATGTACTTGATACAAATGGGATTCCACTAACCATTTTTCACGGTTCTGTGATGCATCACCACTTCCACGTGGTTAGTAAATATCTTAATTTATCGTGAAGTTTATCTTTTTTGCCCTGTTTCATTTTCGTCACTTTTTGATTGAGAAAATATAAAATTGCTCCTTAGAGTGCAGCAAAATGCATTTCTGAGGGTCTAATTTTAAGAATTTTCTGGGGGAACAGGCCCCCAGACCCCCCTGGGGGCTCAGGTGCTTCGGGCCTTCCTTTACATGGCCTTTGGCCATGTATTTACATGGTTCAGGTGAAATCTTGAGTGTTGAACCTGATTCAAAACTTAATGACAGCCCTGGAAATAATTATGCAAATCACTGAAAATTAAAAAGAAGAAATTCTTGTAAGTAAAGTGTATTAGACATACCCATTGCAAGAAGCTTTACAACCCTCCTCAAATTCTTCATGACGTAACACCTACAATGGAATGTAGCAAAATTAATTCACCTCTCAAGAAAATTACCGAACCCAAACAACTCAGACACGCCCTTTTCCTTAGCTTAAAAAAGAACAAATTTTCACATTAAATATTTAAGTTTAATAGGAACTACGAGAAAAAAAATATTTTCCCCCAACATTAGTGTGGGATAGGTACATAGAGTGAACTGAAACAAGGTGAGCTAAATGTTGCTTCAATGACGTTTGTCATGCGACAAGGTATCAACTGCTGGTGTTACTATGCTGCAAAAACCAGAAACTGCCCCAGGAAAAGCAACCAAACCAAAAAAATTTCTAGAAGATATAGGGAATAAAGTATTTTGAAGATCTCCGCAAAATGTACCTATGAAACACATGCATGTACTGTCAGCAAAAAAATGCATTCTCACGCAGAATGAACAAAGAGCTGACCAAAGAGATTTTTCCAGATTCTTGGAAAATGAAATTTGGGGCAAGTGGAGGAAACTAGTCATTGTAAAATGCAGAAATCACACTAAGGCGACTTAATATTGTGTCTGTGCTTGTGTGAAGCCAACTTCTTCTTCATGAGAAACTGTGGTAAAATATTAGAGCCAGGTACCCTTTTATAGCAGATGTAAAGTAAAGTGGTGCATTTATATAGCGCCCTTATCACTAACGTCTCAAAGGCGCTTTACAATGATTCATTTACCCCCAGCGGCTGGAAGCATATACAGGCGCAAATTGCAGCCGCTTCTAAGCAGTCCATGCATGCTGGTACTCAGAATCTAGACCTCTACAGCTTCCCTATTTGTTTGCTCAATGAAGACCCTGTGAACCTGTGCTGGGAAATTTGTTTTGCTAAGAAATTATCACTGCATGTTAATAGGTAGAAAAAAAGATAAATGAAAAGTTCCTGTGAGACTGACACGTGATCGACTTAGTGCAATTATCATTGGAAGGTAGAGAGGTCTATATACTATACTATTAAAGCTCTGCTTTTTAATGATGCAAAATTCTTGTCTGGATAACATGCATATGGTTGTATCTGACTATCATCAAGTGAACAAAACGGTCCAAGGGATCTCCACCATAATGACATGAAAAATTTTCCATTCTCCTTTCTAGGATCGGAAAGGGTTGCCTTTGTACTTACTCATCTTACTCGCATTGAAAATTCAGCTCAATGTCGTGCTTCTATAAATCCGGTATGGATGGTTTGCAACCAGTCTCTAGGGACACAGGTGATAATGCTGCAGTGTACATTTGCTGGTGGACGAACAAAAGGAGCTTATGAGACATCTTTTTGTTTTCGTCCACCAACATGGCGGCGATGACGTAACGTGAAGCAGTACTTCACTTTCGCTCTCTACTTCATACTCAATACAAACCATAGAATACCGTCCTACCTTCATTCCAAGGATTTCCCGATAAAATTTCATAGTTTCGTTTCTATTTCCAATCTTGAAAACAAAGTGAAGAGCTCTTCGGAGAGACATTTTTGCACTCTAGTGGAAACTCGATTCACGGGAAGACCAAGGGAGACAAATGACACAGGTCACCCAGTCTGCGGCGAGTGAATAATGGTCACTCGTGTTTATATGAAATTGTTCCTCACTGCATCACATGAAAAGTACATGAGTATCACGCAGGAAAGGTGTGACAGAATTCAGCTATTTTTAGCAACACATATCACCAGGAGCCATTTGGTGAATGACAGCGGCAAAATATTGGCTATTTAAAAGATCTTAAAAACTAAAAAAATGGCCTCTTCTGTCATTCTTGTTTATACGCCGATCAACTCGAAACTTCAACATCCCCTCCCCCTCCCCTCCCCCCGTAGCAAAGCCCGGGAATTTGAAATTTTCAAGATTTGATCGTTCAAATTGCCGCCCCCTCGGGCCAAAATGGTGTTCAAATGCCCTACCCTATCGTCGGATTTGTCTGTCATACCCTACTAAAGAACAATCGTTGTGGGCTCCTGTCGTCTTTAATAAAGACCTTTTTTGTAAGCCAATCGCTCACAAATGCTATATCTCTCTTCCTTTAAACTCTTCCATCTCGTCCAAACCCGAAAAATTTTAATTTTCCCCACCCTAGGCAGGCAAAGGTCAAATTCCCCACTCCGCCGGCACAGAGGATAGTAAAAAATGCCCGGGGTTTGCCCGGGGGGTGGGGGATGTTGAAGTTTCGATTTGATCGGCGCATTATGAGAACTAATCTATTACTGACTTCTTTTTTAGAGCATATGATGTTCACATATAAAAAAAAAACTTGACACATTCTATAAAAATCATTCGTTGTATAAAATGATCCATGGCCTTATAGACATAAATGTCCAGCACTATTTGCAATTCTCTTAGGAAACACGTCAGTACACGCAATAGCATGTATGTTTTTAGATATTCCCTAGGACATCCAGAAACTGAGACCAACTCCCAGGTTAGGTAGATACTACTCAGTCGTCAACGGGGATCAAGGAGAAAGTTTTTCGTGGCTTCTCTGTGAGCTAAACCAGTTAATAAATACACCTTCGGCCACAGCGTTTTTTGTTCTATTTAGTATGTTAATGTAATTTTTAATTTGTGATATTACCGGCTTTACCAATTCAAAGGTATTTTTGCGAGGTTTCCTGAATATCCGGAAAAAGCAATTATTGAAATCCAAAAAGAAAATTGGGGGTAACCAATCATTTTTCAAAGAAAATTAATCACCAATGTTTGTAAAAAGCTTTAAATTACAAAGCTATTTATCGCGTTCTTTTCCAAATTTAAGCTTAATTATCTCTGAAAAATGCACGGTTACCCCCAATTTCCTTTTTGGATACCAACAGCACTTGCTAAGTTCTGCTTTCTCCACATAGTATTGAACCGCACAAAAATAACCCTGTACTAATGAGCACCACCCCTAGGAAATCCGAGTATCTTGAGTGGATGCGCAGAACGTATGCGCAATAACAATAGTGGGCACACGGTCCTCAACAATACGCCGTTCAAAGCGTATAATACCATGTTGCGCAGAAGTAGGGTGATACATTTTGGAAGAGCTAGTTTGAAACAGACTGCAAGGATTGAATAGACTAAAGCGATGTTCAAATTTGCCAAGTACGGAACAAAAGAAGTAAATGTTTCTGCAGCCAATTGAAATCTGAGGGCTCATGACAACGGATAACGTATTGGTGAATATCGCTTAGTGTTTACAAATAAAATCAATAGGTCACCAAGCAAAAGTAGTAGTTTGGTTTGGTACAGGTTGTTGGATCGGAAATATAAACTTGAATCTACGCAATGCAGGGGTGACATACAAAGTCACGGTGAAACCAGTGGGAAAAGGAAGAGTGAAACACTACCGTAGCGAGAGAGAAAACTTGTGAAACCCAGTCTTGTAAAGTGGCCAAGTAAAATTTAGCCCTCCTCTTACAAGCTACACAGGCAACCAGCTGCAAAGCAGTGTTGCGAATAATGCGGTGATCTCCCTCTAGATAGCTAAAATGAAGACCGTGAAACAATTAAAAAATTGACTTCTGCGGATGATGCTCGTACAAAGAACAGCTAAAAGAAAAAGAAATTTCACGCATTTCCAACATACCGCTGCTGCGAGTTCTGTACTGACATTTCATCATGTTGTCAACATGCAAGATTTAGATTAGCTATATCTTATTCATAACATTTCCAGAAAACTGAATCCAAGATTTTAATCATTAGCTGCTATTGAGCTTTCACTCAGAACATGGACTTGAGTTTCTAAATTGGCAAACGTCAATAAAAGGTTCCCACTGAAACCCCAACACAGCTCCCATCGCTTTGGTTGCCCCACCGCATGTTACAAATCCGGATTTTCATAGAACTCTGTAAGCATTGAGGCTGTTTGAAGCCTCGCACGTGCAGATATCCCCCCCAACGACACTCGACACAACGGCTGTTATTTGTTGTTGGAAAACGTAGTTTCGTTATAAAGGGAGGTGAAATGGTTCAAGGCATCAAGTGAATTGTTTTTAGCCTAGGAAATTCTATTGTCCATTTTGCGGCACCGAGCAAAGGCAACCGAAACCTTTCAGGTATTCTGAGTAATTACCCGATAACTCAATTTCCTTTGATACGTATGGCTACAACACCAATTAACAAAGAAAGAGATAACGTGGATTTTGCAACAATTTAACGTTTCAGTCAGTTTCTCCCTATATCACTGAGGTGTAAAAATTTCCTATTTAGGATCCTTTCATTCGCTTTTGTGTTCGTCATCTTTACCCTTTGCTAAATATTATTTTCTTTGTGTTCACAAGCTCTCCCTAGGGGTTATCGCGCATAGCTTTCAACCAATGAAATCCCCGCTTCCTAATTCTATCGTGCATTTTTCTGCACTTCCGGTTTTCAAACCCATTTTAATACTCAGTATATACATGTACCTTTACGTATCCCGAGTAATAAAGGTGAAGGTGAAGTTTGGTTATCAAGGTACTTTGTTATTCCTCCCAACTCAAATACGTTTTCTGATTGGTCAAAACTTCATGACGCCCGAGGGCGAACAAAACTTCTTGTTATA
>NC_090886.1:34433434-34438434 GCF_036669925.1 Montipora capricornis
GAAAACGAAAATGAATGAATTGTGCTAATAGGTCTTATTCACAATAGCGGCCACGTTGATTTTCACAGTGTCATGCAAATTAGTGATGTCTTATGCTGGGGGGGCCAAACATTGGCAAAATGGCAAATTGCGGGAAAATCGGCTCGTCGAAATATTGAAATAACATTGCTAAAAGTACATTTTAGAATTTAGAATTAAGTACCTTTTACAGTAATTTTATATCTTTTGATTGCTTTTGACATTTTTGACGTTCTACTCCGTCATTGCTCATTTTTCACTAAAAAACATCGAAGTAAACTTGTGTAATCTTTCTATTTTACTACTTAGGTGAGAAACATTCAATGAACGTGAAACAAATCATTTGTTTGGCTAAGATGTTCGTTATAACCTCTCGAACTTGAGTTGTTTGCCCCCTCAGAAGTGAGAAGCTAATTTGCATGATAATAGCAAATCCAACATGGCGGCCATTGTGAATAGGTCTATTCGCCAGTGTTGCAAGGGTGGAGTCAGTTTGCATCCTCATTCTCTATAAACAGAATTCACGCGGTAAACAGCCGGGTGGAATTGCTCGTCCCACCCCCAGGCTGTTGATCACGCGCCATTCAAGACAGAGAGCCAGTGTGCAGGCCAATAATATTTCATAGTGCTGGAATCAGAGTCACTTTTCTGTTCAGATACTAGTTGAAGGGTTGAATGAAAGCATAAGAATTCTAAGTATTTATCTTTTATAATCAAATAATAGTCAAATTTTCAACAAAAAATGGATTCACAGCTTTAGAATTTAAAAGACATGCAGGGCCAAAACATGCAAATTAAGGAGGCTCGAAATAGTTTCTCCTTTTTTCAAACAACTAAATATTCTGTCCTTAGATAAAGTTGGGGTAATCATATCACGACGAAATTTGGCCAGATTATTAAGTACCCATCATAGATTTCTCAGTGAAGTCTTTCCATTCAGCGATACCAGATAATATAATAATATTTAAAATTCAAACAATCTGTAGGCAGTTTTCAAAAAAATCATTTTTTTTTTAAATGTTTCTCCAATTTTTTTTCCCTTCAGAAGTCTTTTTTAAATTTGAAAGACAAACGTTTTAAATTAATCTAAGCTAAACATGAAAATAATGAAAAAAAATTCACCTCTCTCTCTCGTCCCTCTCTTATAAGAAGTTGCTTGGTATCTACAGAAAACAGGCAAAATCAAACATGTTTCTTTCATCTTTGGCGTAATGCAGATTTGTGCTTGACGTAAGCCGTTTGCTGTTTGTGTTTAGTATCGTTTGACTGATCTTTGTTTTCGACCACTTAGGCAGTCCATTACAAGTCCAATTTATCAACCCATGCATCTGGTCTATGGACTAGGGCTCGGTGCAATACAAACAGTACCACATCCAAGCTTACTTTACACACATGCCTCACAAAAAAGAGGATCGACAACGAAGATAAATATCTAACCTGAACATTTCTTCACACTTCACTCTGGCTAAAAATGTTAATTACTTTTTCAAGTGTTTGACTATTCCCGAGGCCGGCAAAGCTCTCCAGAAACAGCAAATGGCCGTTTTTTATACTGGAGACGCATAATTCGTCTGGGACGAACTTGGGCAAACATTTTTTCTGCGTCTATTAAATTCGTCTTGTATAAAGACGGCCACAAGACGCATTATGCGTCTGGACGAAGAATCTGTTTTAGTGTGCGTCTTCGAAGACGAACTAAAACTGGAAAGTTCGTCCAGACGCATTATGCGTCTAGTGCCCGTCTTTATACTAGACGAATTTAACAGACGCAGAAAAAATGTTTGCCCAAGTTCGTCCAAGACGAATTATGCGTCTCCTATAGTTCGTCCCGTCTTTACACTAGACGGATAACATGAGAGACGAACAATTCGTCTGGACGGATTATGCGTCTCTAGTATAAAAACGGCCAATGGCCGTTTTTTTATACTTGAGACGCATAATTCGTCGCGGACGAACTTGGGCAAACATTTTTTCTACGTCCGTTAAATTCGTCTAGTATAAAGACGGGCACAAGACGCATTATGCGTCTGGACGAAGAATCTATTTTATCGTGTCTTCGAAGACGCACTAAACTGGAAAGTTCTTCCAGACGCATTATGCGTCTAGTGCCCGTCTTTATACTAGACGAATTTAACAGACGCAGAAAAATGTTTGCCCAAGTTCGTCCAAGACGAATTATGCGTCTCATATAGTTTCGTCCCGTCTTTACACTAGACGGATAACATGAGAGACACATAATTCGTCTGGACGGATTATGCGTCTCTAGTATAAAAACGGCCAATGAAGGCAAGCTTCAATGGCAAACTTGTAAGGCTCCTCCTTGCCAACGAAAAATCATTTAATTGCGCCCGCGGCCTCGTTTCCTTGTTTTATAAATTGATCTATAGCTCTAACTATGGCTGTATAAAATAGACAGATATCAATATGTTTTTTTGATTTTGCTTAACAGCAAATCTGAGCTCGAGGTTTTCCATGAGCGAGAGACTTTTTCTAATAATCTCTGATAAACAAATTTATTCCGAAGCACAAAACCATCAATCAAAGATGAGAATAACGCAAAGTCAAATTGACTATTTCATCATCCCGTACGAGGGTTTCTCTTCGTGGCACCAACGGCCGGTTGTCTTAAAAGTTGTCAGAATCACCTAAAATGGTTTCCACAATGCTTTAAAAGCTCGTTTAGTGAGTTTGTAGCAGCCCTTCAAAATATATATCTGTTCGGATGTTCTACGGGAATTTCAGGTTGCTGTAGAACGTCCTTCATGGCTTTTTTGCCTTGTCCTGAAGTTAAAGAAATCGTGACGGGTCTGATAAAAAAAAACTTTACATTAAGTAGTCGTCGTTTTTTCCCGCAAATTTTAGGGAACGTTTGCCCTTAATATGATTCTCAAAAAAACTACGGCCAAAATGATAGAAGTTATAAATCTTCAAATTTTCTTCCAGCGTCACAGTTCACTCTTACTCAGCTTAGCAAAATTTAAACGTTCTTCAATGTGGTTTCGAAATTTCTACGCATCTCTTCGCACTCTTCACACTTCATTACTTTTCTGAAATAGCTAAATCTCTGTTCAGAAGAAATGTCGAAAAAATCTTACTACACCTCGAAAGTTTAAGTTCGAATATTTGAAAATGTTAACCCACCATCCTTCCGAACAGACAATTACCGAAATAATAATTACTCGTTGGGTGCCCATGTTCTTTTGCTAGAAAAATCTCATAAAATTTTGATGAACTCTCCTATTGTCAGCAGAAAGTTGTCAACTGCCTCGTCTGTGAGTCACTACAATGTGTTGTTATTTGATTGGTAGGAATCGATGAATTCAGCATTCCCAAAATAGAGCGCAGGAGACAAGAAAAATCTGGTTTGGAAAGACTAAATGAACTGAACCTCAAGTCTTAGAAATCATTTTATACCCGCAGTTTTTGCTTCCACTTCACAGAAGAGTTTTCCTGAAAGAACCAGTGCACAATGGCATTCCAGCTAGCTCTGCTTTTTACTGGGGATTTTCGTTGGGACATTTGCCAAAACTTCTGTGCAAACAACAAAAAGCCCTGGTATTAGTAAACCCCAGTGCAACGTGAATAACAACTTTTACGCCGGACCACACTGCTGTAAGAAGATCGAGCAGCAACTCACACTGAGATCAAAGAAGCAATAACTGCGCTGAAAGCAAACGAATCTGGCGGCTCTCAAGACAAAGGTCTGCAGTTATACATTTTAGATACATTTACTTCGAAGACACCAGTCGGGTTAGAATTTTCACATCTGTTCCGTCGCAAAAATCAATCAAATTACGATCAATTGCTTTTGAAATATTCGCTAGCTCCGTATAGTATTTCCCTGTGTGATGTCTATTCAACTTTTTAGAGGATAGAGATAACGATGAAACCAAAACATATCTAACAGGAATTCATCCCGCTTATGTAATTTTTAGTCAACAAGAACTGCGCCGATGTTTACAATTCTGGCGAAAAGATAAGTGGTGTGTACAAAAATCGATCCCGATGGTCTGGGAGAATTTGAAGTGTACTGTGATCACAAAACTGCCGGCGGAGGATGGACGGTCTTTCAAAAAAGACAAGACGGCTCCGTAGATTTCTTCCGCGCGTGGGACGCCCTACAAACGAGGCTTTGGTAATCTAAACGGAGAGTTTTGGCTTGGACTGGACAAGATTCACCGCCTGACTGTAAGCAGCAGCAACAAGCTTCGCGTGGACTTGGAAGACATTCATGGAAATACAGCATTTGCCGAGTACAGTTCAGTTACAGTGGCAAGTGAGCGAGCAAAATACCAGCTGAGTTGGGGGGGAAATATTCAGGTTTGCAAACTCTGGTGATTTAATAAACAACCCTTTGTTAATTAAGATAGACACACTTTCTCATTTCAACTAGGTGTGCAGTCTGTCTCTAACTGATAGAACTCAGTTCTACTGTGATGTCAAAGAATTTTATCTCGCTTTGACTGACAGAATAAGTTGTATATGTAAGCCAGTGAGTTAGCTAAAAAAAAAAGAACAGAGCAAGAAACTGAAAAAACCTGGTAATCATTTCACTCACGTGGTGATAAACACGTTACATCGATTTCATGTCGGTGGCAAGTAGAGACAACAAACAATCTCAAGTGCGTCTTAAGAATTTTTAGCATTTTTAAACAAGTTTTTAAAACTGCTTCTTATTTTGATTGCTTAATTGTTTTTTCTTTTTTTTTTTTTCTTTTCATTCAGGCACTGCAGGTGATTCCCTTGGCGTTCACCGCGGCCATGCGTTTAGCACCAAGGATCGCGATAATGATGACTATTTAGCTGGCAACTGTGCGTCAGGCTACAAAAGTGGCTGGTGGTTCGAGAAATGTCACTACGCCAACCTGAATGGTCTGTATCTTAATGGCAAGACCGATTGCAAGTGGAATGACCTGGTATCATTGGAAAAATAGTAACTACTCTGTCAAGCGGTCTGAGATGAAAATACGACCACAGAACTT
>NC_090886.1:34443434-34453434 GCF_036669925.1 Montipora capricornis
TACGCCGATTTACAACACAATAGCCAAGCCCATTCCTTGGGCCTAGGGCTAAAATGAGGTACAGCTGTAGAAGTCTATCTTACTTGATAGAGAGTGTCTTTCTTAGGATGTGAGATGTTCCTAGCAGTGCAATCTTCTGTAGTTCACTAATTTTGATGTTACCCGGGATTTATTTGGTGTATTTCTCCAAGCCCTTATTTATTAATCCCAGCGCTCCAATCACAACTGGGATCGTTGTGGCCTTCATCCCCCACATTCGCTCAATCTCGATTTCGAGGTCTTAATATTTTGACAGCCTTTCAGTAACTTTAACGTAAGTGTTCTTTTCAGTAGGGATGGACATATCAATGAGTAGGCAGCTTTTCTCCCGTTTGTCTTTTATTACAATGTCTGGTCTTTGGCTTTTATCTCACGGTCTGTCTGTATTGGCATATCCCACATCATCATCATCATCATCATCATCATCATCATCCTCATCATCATCGTATTATTATTATTATTATTATTATTATTGACCTAGCAGTAGCAGTAGCAATAGTAGTAGTAGTCGTCGTTGTAGTAGTGGTGGTGGTGGTGGTGGTGGCGGCGGTGGCAGTGGCAGTGGCAGTGGCAGTGGCAGTGGCAGTGGCAGTGGCAGTGGTAGTGGTAGTGGTAGTGGCAGTGGCAGTGGCAGTGGCAGTGGCAGTGGTAGTGGTAGTGGTAGTGGTAGTGGTAGTGGTAGTGGTAGTAGTAGTGGAAGCAGTAGTGATATTTTGTATCTAAAGCACATAATGGTCATCAATAACCTCCAAGTCATCCATACATTTCATAGGTATAAAGCTCATCATTGTCAAGTAAATGTCCCCATGGATCTCCCCATCAAGTAGCCTGTGAGCAAGCTGTCTTGCGGGGTGGCAAGAGGGCTTGCTTGCAGGCTACCCATCAAGCTGTCTCTCTCACTTATTGCTGTCCTTACCACCATCAACATTTTGATCCACAAGTGTAAATTTGTAGCCACCAGGAGCACTGACAGTGATACAACCATCTTCCCTTTCTGTAATTTGGTAGTTATTCTGTTTTGCATTTGCAACAGCAGACTTGGAGTGCACTGTAAGACCCTACACAGGAGATAGTAATAATATTATAATGGGCACAATTTAGGACTTACAACCAAAGATAGCTTAATGCTCAGAAGATTGATCATTGCAATTCATATTCTGCATACTGGAATACAATTTACAAATTTGCTCTTGGCTCAGGTTGGCAACTACATGTACAACAGCCCTTGTGATTGGTTCCCAGTTAACATTATGGGTACAAAAATATGTCTATAAACCACACTTCAAACTAATACACACTGTTTCATTGAATCCTTTCACCAGAACACGCGAGCCAAACAGATTGACCTGCTGCCACTCTAGTGCCTACATAGCTCAATACACCTCTTTTAATAGCTTGTATGTTTTCTTTTCCCATTTCAGACCATGTGATCTTGTTCCCAAGGGAATTTTCCTTTTGTTTTTTTCAAAAGTTGTGCATACATACGCAAATGCATAACACAACACTTGAAAGAAAATATTTTCCGTGGAGTAACATCACATGGTCTGAAATGAGAAAAAGAAATGTACAAGCTAAAGAGGTCCATTAGTAGAGGATTGCACTGACATCGCAGAGGCCCCGGGTTTGATTCCCATTGAAGGTACCTGATGGTAGAGGCAGACAAAAGGCTTCAATCAGCGATGCCCAAATTAGACAGTCTCCATTGGGGTTACACTTAAGATTTTGAAGAACACTCTCCTGCCATTTTTATACTGATATGCAGACTTTTGAAAATTTTATCAATAGCTTAACCCATTGACTCCTGGGGGTTCCCCATTGACAAGTAAAATCGTCTGGTGTTAGACAGAGTAAAATACCAAGTATGGCCAGTTTAGCCCGGTTTACGGGTGAATGGGTTCATGGAGTGAGTGATTACGTTGGTGAGAGCCAGTAACTCCACTAATTTATAAGAGTTCCTGGGAGTCAACTTAAGTAAGAAAAAATGTCACAGATACCTGAAAATCGTTTCCAACTTGATATTCTTTGATACCATAGTTGTATGTTAGCTCAACAACAAAGTGATCATCTTCTGGCCCAAACCCAGCCATGGTCTTACTCCATTTTCCATCATAAGGGCTAAGCAAAAAATAAGAAGTTAATGCGAGCTCCCATTCATGTAGCCTCAAGGTAAATTTACATGTAGCAAAAAGTATGCAATTAAAAAGAAAGAACCTCTATAAAGGGTTCCAGTGTTAATAAATTCTTGAATGCCCCAAGATAGGCATTCTTTGATAATGCTGTTTAACGCAGCTTAACCCATTGAATCCTGAACTGTGCTCCATTGACGAGTCAAATCATCTGGCGTTACATGTTACATGTTATGTTTTTTCTGGAATCAAACCTTTGTTTGTCCACACATAAGATTGTGCTTAAAAAAAATGATTCAAACTTAATCACACTTACTGATACGTGTAATATGACAAAGTAGAGCGTACAGTTTTATGAGAAAAGAATTTTGTGATGTAAGTCTGATTTATGCTTCCAATTAAAAAATGACACTTAACATGAGATAATTTCACATATGACAACACATTTTATTATATAGATACTGACGAAATACTTAGTCTAGCCTTCTTCTAAAAACTCATAAAAATTATCTTCACCACGCATAGTGAAGATGAATTATGTGAGGATATAGGTGTCATCATAGTAGCTAACATGATTAGCCAAAATGAATAAAAAAGTGAGCTTCCCCTTCCTTGCAAGATACATGTACATGAACCTTTGTGCTGTAAATTTTTCTCTACTACATTAACATTTTTTATGACTCAATTCGACATTATCATAATTAGTTTTTCATATCTAGTATCATGTTACACAACATGTGTGTTTTGGCGGTTGATGCCCACTTTTTCGCCAGTTCAAAAATGAGTAAAATAAGTTGTCTTTAATCTGGACATTTCATCAGTATCTATATATTAAACCAAACATTACATGGCAGCTAATGGGTCCACATTTTTTTTCCTCTCATGCTGATAGTATCCATGTAATAATTTATCTTCTATTTTTTTTTTCATGAGAATCGATGACCTGGACTAGAACTGAAATTTGATACATTAAATAAAATGTGATAAAGTATACTCTCATCTGTTGGGATAGACAAGGTACCTTCTAATTTTCAAATGTTACGTTTGTCATTACAGGCAAGTTAGCTGTGTTTTTAATGCATAAAGCACAATATTAAATTAAGCAAAACTAAAACTAAACTTAAAAAGCAAGAACAGAAATCACGGATGTCATTAGGGGCCATAACCCATAACACCTGTTACGGCTGAGCCCAGTCAATGTTACGGGTGATGGTTGCTGCAGAATGAATATTCATGAAGTAAAACAAATTGAAAGTTATTTATAAACATTTACCTTCTAAAGAAAATATAATTGCTGCCTTGTGTTGTCTGTTTTCCTGATTCTAAGACATGTTTTTGGTAAAAATCCAAACATTTTCTGTAAGAACCTTTGGAGAACACCCCGATCGATCGTTGTTGGATTCTGACGCCATTTTCAGCGACAAAATCATTATCAATGCATCGTACATGTACTTGATACAAATGGGATTCCACTAACCATTTTTCACGGTTCTGTGATGCATCACCACTTCCACGTGGTTAGTAAATATCTTAATTTATCGTGAAGTTTATCTTTTTTGCCCTGTTTCATTTTCGTCACTTTTTGATTGAGAAAATATAAAATTTGCTCCTTAGAGTGCAGCAAAATGCATTTCTGAGGGTCTAATTTTAAGAATTTTCTGGGGGAACAAGCCCCAGACCCCCCTAGGGGCTCAGGCGCTTCGGGCCTTCCTTTACATGGCCTTTGGCCACGTATTTACATGTTACAGGTGAAATCTTGAGTGTTGAATCTGCTTCAAAACTTAATGACAGCCTTGAAAACAATAATTATGTAAATCACTGAAAATTAAAAAGAACAAATTCTTGTAAGTAAAGTGTATTAGACATACCCATTGCAAGAAGCTTTACAACCCTCCTCAAATTCTTCATGACGTAACACCTACAATGGAACGTAGCAAAATTAATTCACCTCTCAAGAAAATTACCGAACCCAAACAACTCAGACACGCCCTTTTCCTTAGCTTAAAAAACAATAAATTTTCACATTAAATATTTATTAAAGTTTAATAGGAACTATGAGAAAAAAATATTTTCTCCCAACATAAATGTGGGATGGGTACATAGAGTGAACTGAAACAAGGTGAGCTAAATGGTGCTTCAATGACGATTGTCATGTGACAAGGTATCAACTGCTGGTGTTACTATGCTGCAAAAACCAGAAACTGCCGCAGGAAAAGCAACCAAACCAAAAAAATTTCTGCAAGATATAGGGAATAACGTATTTTGAAGATCTCCGCAAAATGTACCCAGGAAACACATGCATGTACTGTCAGCAAAAAATTGCATTCTCACGCAGAATGAACAAAGAGCTGACCAAAGAGATTTTTCCAGATTCTTGGAAAATGAAATTTGGGGCAAGTGGAGGAAACTAGTCATTGTAAAATGCAGAAATCACACTAAGGCGACTTAATATTGTGTCTGTGCTTGTGTGAAGCCAACTTCTTCTTCATGAGAAACTGTGGTAAAATATTAGAGCCAGGTACCCTTTTATAGCAGATGTAAAGTAAAGTGGTGCATTTATATAGCGCCCTTATCACTAACGTCTCAAAGGCGCTTTACAATGATTCATTTACCCCCAGCGGCTGGAAGCATATACAGGCGCAAATTGCAGCCGCTTCTAAGCAGTCCATGCATGCTGGTACTCAGAATCTAGACCTCTACAGCTTCCTATTTGTTTGCTCAATGAAGACCCTGTGAACCTGTGCTGGGAAATTTGTTTTGCTAAGAAATTATCACTGCATGTTAATAGGTAGAAAAAAAGATAAATGAAAAGTTCCTGTGAGACTGACACGTGATCGACTTAGTGCAATTATCATTGGAAGGTAGAGAGGTCTATATACTATACTATTAAAGCTCTGCTTTTTAATGATGCAAAATTCTTGTCTGGATAACATGCATATGGTTGTATCTGACTATCATCAAGTGAACAAAACGGTCCAAGGGATCTCCACCATAATGACATGAAAAATTTTCCATTCTCCTTTCTAGGATCGGAAAGGGTTGCCTTTGTACTTACTCATCTTACTCGCATTGAAAATTCAGCTCAATGTCGTGCTTCTATAAATCCGGTATGGATGGTTTGCAACCAGTCTCTAGGGACACAGGTGATAATGCTGCAGTGTACATTTGCTGGTGGACGAACAAAAGGAGCTTATGAGACATCTTTTTGTTTTCGTCCACCAACATGGCGGCGATGACGTAACGTGAAGCAGTACTTCACTTTCGCTCTCTACTTCATACTCAATACAAACCATAGAATACCGTCCTACCTTCATTCCAAGGATTTCCCGATAAAATTTCATAGTTTCGTTTCTATTTCCAATCTTGAAAACAAAGTGAAGAGCTCTTCGGAGAGACATTTTTGCACTCTAGTGGAAACTCGATTCACGGGAAGACCAAGGGAGACAAATGACACAGGTCACCCAGTCTGCGGCGAGTGAATAATGGTCACTCGTGTTTATATGAAATTGTTCCTCACTGCATCACATGAAAAGTACATGAGTATCACGCAGGAAAGGTGTGACAGAATTCAGCTATTTTTAGCAACACATATCACCAGGAGCCATTTGGTGAATGACAGCGGCAAAATATTGGCTATTTAAAAGATCTTAAAAACTAAAAAAATGGCCTCTTCTGTCATTCTTGTTTATACGCCGATCAACTCGAAACTTCAACATCCCCTCCCCCTCCCCTCCCCCCGTAGCAAAGCCCGGGAATTTGAAATTTTCAAGATTTGATCGTTCAAATTGCCGCCCCCTCGGGCCAAAATGGTGTTCAAATGCCCTACCCTATCGTCGGATTTGTCTGTCATACCCTACTAAAGAACAATCGTTGTGGGCTCCTGTCGTCTTTAATAAAGACCTTTTTTGTAAGCCAATCGCTCACAAATGCTATATCTCTCTTCCTTTAAACTCTTCCATCTCGTCCAAACCCGAAAAATTTTAATTTTCCCCACCCTAGGCAGGCAAAGGTCAAATTCCCCACTCCGCCGGCACAGAGGATAGTAAAAAATGCCCGGGGTTTGCCCGGGGGGTGGGGGATGTTGAAGTTTCGATTTGATCGGCGCATTATGAGAACTAATCTATTACTGACTTCTTTTTTAGAGCATATGATGTTCACATATAAAAAAAAAACTTGACACATTCTATAAAAATCATTCGTTGTATAAAATGATCCATGGCCTTATAGACATAAATGTCCAGCACTATTTGCAATTCTCTTAGGAAACACGTCAGTACACGCAATAGCATGTATGTTTTTAGATATTCCCTAGGACATCCAGAAACTGAGACCAACTCCCAGGTTAGGTAGATACTACTCAGTCGTCAACGGGGATCAAGGAGAAAGTTTTTCGTGGCTTCTCTGTGAGCTAAACCAGTTAATAAATACACCTTCGGCCACAGCGTTTTTTGTTCTATTTAGTATGTTAATGTAATTTTTAATTTGTGATATTACCGGCTTTACCAATTCAAAGGTATTTTTGCGAGGTTTCCTGAATATCCGGAAAAAGCAATTATTGAAATCCAAAAAGAAAATTGGGGGTAACCAATCATTTTTCAAAGAAAATTAATCACCAATGTTTGTAAAAAGCTTTAAATTACAAAGCTATTTATCGCGTTCTTTTCCAAATTTAAGCTTAATTATCTCTGAAAAATGCACGGTTACCCCCAATTTCCTTTTGGATACCAACAGCACTTGCTAAGTTCTGCTTTCTCCACATAGTATTGAACCGCACAAAAATAACCCTGTACTAATGAGCACCACCCCTAGGAAATCCGAGTATCTTGAGTGGATGCGCAGAACGTATGCGCAATAACAATAGTGGGCACACGGTCCTCAACAATACGCCGTTCAAAGCGTATAATACCATGTTGCGCAGAAGTAGGGTGATACATTTTGGAAGAGCTAGTTTGAAACAGACTGCAAGGATTGAATAGACTAAAGCGATGTTCAAATTTGCCAAGTACGGAACAAAAGAAGTAAATGTTTCTGCAGCCAATTGAAATCTGAGGGCTCATGACAACGGATAACGTATTGGTGAATATCGCTTAGTGTTTACAAATAAAATCAATAGGTCACCAAGCAAAAGTAGTAGTTTGGTTTGGTACAGGTTGTTGGATCGGAAATATAAACTTGAATCTACGCAATGCAGGGGTGACATACAAAGTCACGGTGAAACCAGTGGGAAAAGGAAGAGTGAAACACTACCGTAGCGAGAGAGAAAACTTGTGAAACCCAGTCTTGTAAAGTGGCCAAGTAAAATTTAGCCCTCCTCTTACAAGCTACACAGGCAACCAGCTGCAAAGCAGTGTTGCGAATAATGCGGTGATCTCCCTCTAGATAGCTAAAATGAAGACCGTGAAACAATTAAAAAATTGACTTCTGCAGATGATGCTCGTACAAAGAACAGCTAAAAGAAAAAGAAATTTCACGCATTTCCAACATACCACTGCTGCGACTTCTGTAGTGACATTTCATCATGTTGTCAACATGCAAGATTTAGATTAACTATCTTATTCATAACATTTCCAGAAAACTGAATCCAGCATTTTAATCATTAGCTGCTATTGAGCTTTCACTCAGAACATGGACTTGAGTTTCTAAATTGGCGAACGTCAATAAAAGGTTCCCACTGAAACCCCAACACAGCTCCCATCGCTTTGGTTGCCCCACCGCATGTTACAAATCCGGATTTTCATAGAACTCTGTAAGCATTGAGGCTGTTTGAAGCCTCGCACGTGCAGAAATCCCCCCCAACGACACTCGACACCACAGCTGTTATTTGTTGTTGGAAAACGTAGTTTCGTTATAAAAGGAGGTGAAATGGTTCAAGGCATCAAGTGAATTGTTTTTAGCCTAGGAAATTCTATTGTCCATTTTGCGGCACCGAGCAAAGGCAACCGAAACCTTTCAGGTATTCTGAGTAATTACCCGATAACTCAATTTCCTTTGATACGTATGGCTACAACACCAATTAACAAAGAAAGAGATAACGTGGATTTTGCAACAATTTAACGTTTCAGTCAGTTTCTCCCTATGTCACTGAGGTGCAAAAATTTCCTATTTAGGATCCTTTCATTCCCTTTTGTGTTCGTCATCTTTACCCTTTGCTAAATATTATTTTCTTTGTGTTCACAACCTCTCCCTAGGGGTTATCGCGCATAGCTTTTAACCAATGAAATCCCCGCTTCCTAATTCTATCGTGCATTTTTCTGCACTTCCGGTTTTCAAACCCATTTTAATACTCAGTATATACATGTACCTTTACGTATCCCGAGTAATAAAGGTGAAGGTGAAGTTTGGTTATCAAGGTACTTTGTTATTCCTCCCAACTCAAATACGTTTTCTGATTGGTCAAAACTTCATGACGCCCGAGGGCGAACAAAACTTCTTGTTATACCTCCCAACTCAAATACGTTTTCTGATTGGAGGAGAACGTGTCACGTGTCATTGGTCAAAACTTCATGACGCCCTAGGGCAACAACAACTTGAACTTTCGACTCACACGTGATCAGGTCGTGCACCTTTGAAACGGCGGCAAATCTGTACGCCAGCCGACGTCAAGCAAATAATTTTTATCTGTGTATTGTTCTATTTTGAGTTGGGAGGTATAACAAAACACTTAATGATTGGCCCCTCGGGAAACAGTGAGTTTTGTTTCCCCTCGACCTCAATGTTTCCCTGGGCTTCGCCTCGGGGAACATTGAGGGTCTCGGGGAAACAAAACTCACTGTTTCCCTTGGGGCCAGTCATTAAGTGCTTAGTAGCAGAACGTTTAGCGTAATCCCAGCTGTTCGACCCGTTTAGCTTCTCTCCCATTGGATATTCCTAGCAACTAAAAATGTCGGCATGTTTATTAAGCAGCCACCAAAGAGGCAAGTTGACCAAAATTTTTCACGAGTCAGCGGAACCATAGTCTGAAATAGCAGCCAATGCTGCTCCGACAGAGGCATCTGAGCTGTCACTCAACACTAAGGGCAACCCAAAAACCTGCTCAAGGTGTTTTTGAAGAAGTCCGTTTTTCAGGAGAGCACTTCCACAACCAACAATCCTTCGTATACCATGCAATCGCAAAAACTCCTTTGACATCGTTTCTTGAAAGTTCTCTGCCAGTCCTTGACACAGAGCGAGAGTGACATCCCCAAGCGAAATGTTGCTAGATGTCAAATTGCTCACCCGGCCCCTCTCTTCAGGGTTATGCCGTTCTCCCCATAATCTCGGTGTTATTTTCAACGACGTTGAAGCTTTTTTGTCGGCGCAATCGAGGATCTTTTGATAAATGTCGTCAGTAGAGGGAAGGTTGGTGTGGATTCCGAGTTCCTTTATCCATGACAACAACATGTCCACGAAAGTAGCAAGAGTATTTCCTCCTATCAAGAAAAGTATAAAAAATTATAAGGCGTAACTTCTGGAACCTCATTTCACCATTGCCCCCTAAATATTTCCCCCAACTGATCGATGAAAGTCTTACGTTCTTTGTATTCCACCAACCGCTTACCTTACTCGGGAGTGCACTTAGCTTATAGAAGGGTAAAGAGCGCTGGACTTTGGGACGGAAGATCCTCGCTTGAAACCCCAGTTGGACCCACAATAACTGACGAAAACGTGGTGCCTTAATATTAAATCACATCGGCAAATGGATAGACTCTCAAGTCTCCACGGATAAGAACTGTAAAAGCGAAGGCCCCGTTTAACAAGCCTAAGTTGAAGATAACACGAACGATAACGTTAATTTATACAAGAGAGTTGGAGATCGTCGCAGTGAAAGGGGCACAGTCATGATTAATGAGCTGTTT
>NC_090886.1:34455934-34468434 GCF_036669925.1 Montipora capricornis
AATACACATTTTGTCAATAGTTTTACATACATTTTTTTTCGTCATCATATTATTTCTCCTAATGTAGAGAATTTAATGTATTTTGTTTGTATATTATCAATCTTATTCTAGTTATTGTAACAGCAAGCCAGCAAGGCGGAATAACAATGGTTCTTCTGTCCTCCCCTATTTTAGTCCGGTATATGACGAAAGTCTATCCGGAAAATCGGAGAACCCGTAGAAAAACCTCTCGGAGCAGAGCAGCGAACTAAGAACTGAACCCAAATGTGACGTCAAGTCTGGGAATCGAACCCACTACGCTTTCACTGCTGCTTTCACTGCTCGTATGTTGCTTACGTTCGTATTTCCTCGTTGCTGGTGAAAATAAGCCCATGGGATTGAACTACTCTATGTATGTTTCAACACCTTAATTAAATAACTAAGTGTTTGTAATTGTAAGTTCAAACTTATTTTAATTTGCAAATTTTCACTCATTACTTTATACTTCAACATGTCTAATAACTAAATGTTCGTAATAATTGTATTCTCCGTCGCCAACTTGCATGTCAACGAAAGATTGATGTTTTACTTGGGGAGGCCTCATTTATATAAGCTTAGTAGTTTCTTTTAGGCCTCCTCGCCACTAATGCAATTTAATTATTTTCTTTCTGTCTTCTCTCTTTTGATTGTTCATATTTGTATCTTAATTACTTTTTACTGTGGCAAATAAATAAATAAATAAATAAATAAGTAAGAATAATGCTGTCTAAGATTTTTTCACCAGGGAACAACCTCTACCAAATCTCTAATAATCTGCACCTGAAAGTGATGTGGCTGTAACGACCTTCATTCCTTTAAAGTATGGAAAAACGTAAAGAGCATCACTTGTAATGTCCACAGCTGGGATTTGACCAGACTCATCTCTTTCATCAATACAAGCATCATCTGGAATAACAACAGCCATTTGGCAGCCGGTACCAAGATTGAAAACTAAAAGACAAATTAACAGGAGATTATTTCAAAAGAAATACTTACACGAGAACTTAACGCTTTGGCAACATCCTGATACCATCATGAAATTACCAAAGTTTCAGTGACAATAAAAAAGTTTAGGCATGAAAACGAAAATGAATGAATTGTGCTAATAGGTCTTATTCACAATAGCGGCCACGTTGATTTTCAAATTGTCATGCAAATTAGTGATGTCTTATGCTGGGGGGGCAAACATTGGAAAAATGGCAAATTGCGGAAAATCGGCTCGTCGAAATATTGAAATAACATTGCTAAAAGTACATTTTAGAATTTAGAATTAAGTACCTTTTACAGTAATTTTATATCTTTTGATTGCTTTTGACATTTTTGACTTTCTACTCCGTCATCTGCTCATTTTTCACTTAAAAAAACATCGAAGTAACTTGTGTAATCTTTCTATTTTACTACTTAGGTGATAAACATTCAATGAACGTGAAACAAATCATTTGTTTGGCTAAGATGTTCGTTATAACCTCTCGAACTTGAGTTGTTTGCCCCCTCAGAAGTGAGAAGCTAATTTGCATGATAATAGCAAATCCAACATGGCGGCCATTGTGAATAAGGTCTATTAGCCAGTGTTGCAAGGGTGGAGTCAGTTTGCATCCTCATTTCCTCTATAAACAGAATTCACGCGGTAAACAGCCGGGGAATTGCTCGTCCCACCCCCCAGGCTGTTGATCACGCGCCATTCAAGACAGAGAGCCAGTGTGCAGGCCAATAATATTTCATAGTGCTGGAATCAGAGTCACTTTTCTGTTCAGATACTAGTTGAAGGGTTGAATGAAAGCATAAGAATTCTGAGTATTTATCTTTTATAATCAAATAATAGTCAAATTTTCAACAAAAAATGGATTCACAGCTTTAGAATTTAAAAGACATGCAGGGCCAAAACATGCAAATTAAGGAGGCTCGAAATAGTTTCTCCTTTTTTCAAACAACTAAACATATTCTGTCCTTAGATACAGTTGGGGTAATCATATCACGACGAAATTTGGCCAGATTATTAAGTACCCATCATAGATTTCTCAGTGAAGTCTTTCCATTCAGCGCTACCAGATAATATAATAATATTTAAAATTCAACAAAATCTGTAGGCCAGTTTTTCAAAAAAATCATTTTTTTTTTAAATGTGTCTCAATTTTTTTTTCCCTTCAGAATTCTTTTTAAATTTGAAAGACAAACGTTTTAAATTAATCTAAGCTAACATGAAAATAATGAAAAAAATTCACTGTCCGGAAGCAGAGATATAAACGTGTTAAGTTACAAAATCAGAAAAAATGAGTGTTACAAGAGTGGAGCTACAGGCTAACACAAACGGATTTAAGTGACCATTAAACCGTTTGTGTGGGATTTTCGTAGTTTTCGTGAATAGGAGATGTCTATTTATATTCCATTTATATAGGAATTAGAAGAAACGTGAGCAAAATTAGCGGTATTTGTTTATTTCTGATGACCCATTTTGAATCATGAGCTGATGCGAGCAGTTTTTAGAATTGCGTGTGTGGCTTACACGCGTGCACTCAGCTGAAACTCTTTCAAGCCTCCTTAATTTGAAGCTTCTGGAGAGCAAGCCAGCACATGACCATAGGCCATTTAAGTTTTTCCTCAGAGAGCAAGCAGGTGGAATTCTGAAAAAAACATGCAATCTTTTTGGTTCCAGGAGCAAGTACCGGTATATATTTTTCTATATCTTGCCTGCAAAGCTAGGAGGAATACATGATGAATCATTGCATGCTTATACTGATAATTGATTCTCTGTAATGTTCTGCATAATTATTTTTATGCTTTAAGTACAACAATGAAAAATCCTCGCTTTTAGATCAACTTTTGAAAAAATCTTTTTGTTTGGGTACTTTGCTTACTTCAAAGTGAGCTGCAAAGACTGAATTCAAATAAAGAGCAAGTTGCACAAACTGTTTATGCAGACTACCTGTAGATAAACCCTCTCAGTGCAAAGTACAGAATCAACAAACTATAACTTATGTTTCTGTCTGGAAATCAAACTGAAACGCACTGGTGTAAGTTGAGAGCTCTCCCCACTACAACAAATCTGCTTCCCCTGCAACTACAAAAAGGCTTCACATTCCAGCCTGTTACGCATCATGCAATTTACAGTTACCTGCGTCACTTAGATGGGATGTGCTGGAAAGCACAGAGCACTGAAAGTCCCCCAAGGCTACCCCCACAGGAGTCCCCACTGGAATGCCAAAAAAAGGCTTTTGCAGCTTGCCAGCCACAACACCAGGCTCAAATACTACTGGCAGCAGATGTGTTGGAAAGTCCGCCTTCTCTAAGCTGTTTGGATGAAGAAAACACAAGATTTCAATAAGTTAATACTCTTAGCCATTTCCTAAATAGAACACATACCACATTTATTGCTGCAATCTGCGACAAAATTGTTGACACCGTCACCTTTTCAATCCCCTATACTGTCATTTTTATCTCTCTTGTCCTTGCTAGGTTACCAAATTCGCACCCCTCCCCCCAAACAATGTGGGGTGGTACTAATAGTCTTGTTATTTTACACATCAAAACTGCCATACTAACACCAAGTACATGTATCAACTCATTGTAGTTAATTTGTTTGTAATTAAGTTAATTAAACAACACAACGATTTTTTAAATTATACAAACAGGTTTCAAGGGAATTCCATAATTCTGCTATAAATTAACAAGTCTGTCAATTTAAAAAGGTTGTGCTGTTTTTACACATAGAATAAGTTGCCAGACTTCTGAGTGGAGGCTCTAAAGGTCAAATCCCAGCTGGACCAATATTCACAGATAAGAGCAGGGAGGATAAGGAAGAGACAGTTTTCTGTAGGAACTACAAATGGTTAGATTACATAGTCTTCTCAGAAAAGGACTGAACGGTATAGGCCCATTTCACAAACTTTGAAGTTCATAAATTTTATGAAACATTGAAGAACACAAACACTTTTCTTAGGGAGTAGTTGACATTGTTTTCTTTCTCTGACCTAGACCTATTAATAACTTTTATCATCATGGTCTTGTCAATAACTGCTTGGGGATTTTTTTAGCTACCATAGCTCAAGCAACTTTGAAAATGTTATGCTAAATAAAGATACCACTACACTCATGTGAGGTATGATCTGAAACCCTTGATTATAGCAAACACCAATGCAGTTTGGGAGTCGGTGAGTTTGTGATAGCGGCAGGGTCTTTATCAACATAATGAGAAATAATGTCCGAAAGATCCTGGACTCAAGGGTGTATGAATCCAAGAAAAGTTAGGTTGAAGTAATACAAGAAAAAAATGGTCCAAATTCTTTGACAAACCACCTCCTGCTTCATCACGTTCCAGCACTAAACCTTGTGGCAATGTAAATCTTTATGGCTGCATTTAAGTGCATAAGTCTCCATGAGAATAATCCAAATGTTGAACAGAATAATAGGGGTGATGAATGGTAAATCAGAGACTCGCCAAGATGTTGAGACCCTTGTTTGCGAATCCAAACATGCAAGACTTCACACCAAAATAAATGAAATATAAACAAAACTTTGAGACTCTTTGCAAAGGCTGTTGAGATTTTGAGATTGGATGAAACGTTTGCAAGTTCCAAGATTTAGGAAGCACAATTCCCCACCCCTAATAATATCTTCTTGGACAGTATAGCAGCATAATAACAGTGGAAAACTGGAGAGGTCTGCAGAGCAGCGTGGTCAGGCTGAAGGGAGCAGCAAATTTCAGCACAAGGCAAGAATTACTAGAGAACAATGCAAAGCCTTAAGGTGTATCCCACGTTCACCTGCATGAGAAGTTAACAGAAAGGGTACAGCAACTTAACATTAAATTTATGGAGGGAAGAAGCTCCTATCCATGGGAAGATCATGGAAAGCGAAAGTACCGATATATTTTGTTCAGGCTCCCTTTCACAATAAAAGGCAGTTGACAATATGGATGTGGCAGCTGAATAATCAGGTAGGAACATGCAAGGAGGCACAAGGTGTGTGGATAGAGGGTCCAGCAGTAGTTTCAATAGAAGCCAGTTACCAGTAGTCTACCACCGCCTATATGACCTCTTACCAAAGTCTGTTTGGCCCTCAAACAGGCTCTTGTGTTTGGGTTCACGGTGGGATCAAACCTGACTATTTCACTGTCACTAGCTACTTCTGGAAAAAGTTACTGAAAGCCTGAACACTTCTACACGGTTTAGATTTTTAGGACTCTGTTAGCTAAAAGGATCTTTGTGCTAATGCCATGCACAACTGTTTGCCCTAATATACATATGTACATAATTTGAATGCATGACACCTACCGGTAACACTAAGGGTGATCTGCCTTAAAGTGCACCTAAACTCAGTTACAGTGGAACCTTCATAAAGTGGCTACCCTCTATTAAGCAGCCAGTAATCAAAGTCCCGAAATAATTGTAGAATAATATTGTAAATCAAACCTCTATTAAGCGGCCACCTTTTGGCCGTCCCAATGAGAGTTCTCCTTTTGTTTTCACCCCTACTAAGCCGCCTCCAAGCATGTAATACACTTACATGTAGTTTGGCTTTTCAGCCACAGACGTCCTTGCAAGAATTTTTAAACTTAACTATGGACCTGTAATGCAACGTTTCAGTTACAGACATTGCCGCCTTTTCCGGTTATAAAATCGACTCAGTTTACGCCATAGTATAAATAATTTTTGTTTATATTAACTGAGTTGGGAGAACCTTATCTCAACCTTTTGAGGACAATTTGTTTTTTTCTACTAGTACTGTATTTTTGTTCAGCATTACAGCTGTCTCTTGTGCGCAAGTTGTCACAAGTCTCTAAAGGTGTTTGCTTTAGAATAAGGTGACGTTTCTACTAAATATTATGCTAATTTCTGATGAACCTCTATTAAGCGGCCACTAGCCGTTACCCTGATGGTGGCCACTTAATGGAGGTTTTGCTGTATTTTAAATCTACAATATTGATCTCCCCATCAAAAGCAAACATGTTCAACGATTTCCTACCTCCTGGGCAAGAGGCATAAAGTTATCAAAACTAGCAGTAATTTGGACCCACGACAGTGATGTGAGAGGCATGACTCTATTCTCAATTTTACGTCACAAACTGCTTTGCAAATGCAAAATTTCTTTGAAACGGGAATGCAAAGCAGTTTGTGACGTATAATCGGCAATAGACCCATGCTTCTCACTTCACAGTCGTCACTGGGTCCAAATTACTGCTAGTTCTGCCAAGTTTTCGTGGCTTTCACAGCATAGAAAAAGTGAAACATTGGTTACAATGGTGACACATGTTTGCTTTGGATAAGGAGACTTTGAAAGTGTGATTGCTTAACACTTGACTGGCACAATCTTGAGCTTTGCTTTTTATCCAAAGGTTGTTTACTTTGAGTGTAAGTTTTTGACTTCACGGTCCGCCATTGCTCCTGTTCCAAACTGACTGACTGCACTTCAAAGAGTTGGATCTAGGGAAAAGTGACGTCATTTAGTTACTAGCTTAAAATTTCAGCGTGTAAATGCAGCTTATTATACATGCAAAACACGAGTTTAAAAGTCTGAAAGCCCAAAACTCCTGTACTGCATATTAATTCAGCCCCGTACACATGCATTGCATTCTTAAACTATCAAGTCTTTGACATCATTTTCTCCTAGATCCAGCTCTCTCAAGACTTTAAAGTCAGTAATGACAGACAATTCAATAGGAAAATTCCGGTTAAAATAAACAGGTGTCCTTTTGAAATCAAGGCTTAAAACTTGGGTCACTTACTGCTTAGTTAACATTGTTTTGAAATACAAATAAAAATAGCTTAATTTTCTTCTCGGATCTTCCTAGTGCTACAATCTTGGATGTTTGAATGAAAATTTTAAACCACAACTTCTCCAGTTTTAGCGACAGTAAAAAATGATTTTGATGGTAAGGGGGAAGGGGGGGAGAAGAGAAGGGGGAGGGAGGGGGAAGAGGGAGGGGGAGAGGGAGGGGGAGAAGGGGGATGGGATCTCCCTTTCACCATGTGAACAGCCCCTTGAAAAACTTACAGATCCAGCTCCCATGTCATTTTACCCACATCAAAGTATCCCCAACTTGAAGCACTCTGAGAGGACATGCAAGGTTTGTCGGATTGACAAAATATGCACACAATGAAATCCATGATGGTTCCAGCAAAATCATAATACTCCAGAACGCCAGGATCATTTCTTTTAAGCCAGAATAGAGTGGCACATCCAAATCCGGTAGAAATGCCAGCTTTTTGATGTGCTGACGGAAGACTGCTGAGAAATTCAGGAGTACATCTTCCATCTTCCCAAGTTATTAAATGAGAAATACTGTTTGTGGTTGCCAAATAATCGTCAAAAGTCTCCCAGTCAAGACAACACTTTTCTTTCCACATCATACATCCATGCATCTGCCCACAAATTCCTATTCTGGTCACTTTGCCCAACAACGCTGAAGACAGATTTCGGAGAGCATGGTTTAAAACAGTCAGGACTTTGGTGACATCTTGCTCTGCAAAGTTCGGTTCCACGCCACAAATTCCCGCATTTGTCTCAAATCGAATACTTTCCATAACATTTCTGGAGCTGTGGCATACCAAGGATACTTTGACTGAAGTCGTTCCTAGGTCAATACCGAGAACAAGGGCTTCGGATTCAAGAGTCTCATTTGCAGCCTCCGCCATTTTTCGGCAACGGCAACCGGAAGTGAACATTTCGCTTCGGTAAACAGCTCACTTCCGGTTGTCGCCAAAACGTTGAACTTTGTCCGCTCGCCTTGTCGCCAAAACCTCAAGTTTTGTACGCATGAGCAGCTTGTGCATCTACACTGCATATGTGAACTGCACAGAAATCAAGAGAGGCCTTATGCACCAGTCAATGTAAACCCCCCCCCCCCCCCCCCCCCCCCCGGCCGCGACATAGCGGGGCATTTGACAAGGGCTCACTTTTGCCCCGCAACCTCGTTCCCAGGGCTTTTCTCCGCCGAGGGGAAGGTGGCGGAGAAAAGCCCTGGGAACGAGATTGTTCTGCCCCGCACCCCAAGGTCAGGTTTTTCCTCTAATTGAAGCTAACGACCCCGCTCACATCTCCCGCTCTTGTTGAGTGGAAGACACAGGCTAATGTAAATGGTTTAAACTTTATTTGTCAAGTAACACACATCACCGCATACAATGCTTTTCAAATGGTATAAAATGTCTGTGGTGTCTTTATAGTCTACAGTTAACATTTAATGATGAAACGGTATATGAAATGAATCATTTATGAACTGCGGATATGAAATCAAGTGAAACTATGATCTTCGCAGTTATGAGCGCAATTTTTACAATTGCGTAGAGAAGCCTGATAAATTTCAGGACTTCAACGTGGTTTGAACCCGTGACCTCGCGACTCCGGCGCGACGCTCTCACCAACTGAGCCACGAAGCTACTGACGTTGGGAGCTGGTCATTTGTGGGTTCTAATGGTCCCGTGACTGCGGATATGAAATCGAGTGAAGCTATGATCTTCGCAGTTATGAACGCAATTTTTACTCTTCTCTTCTCTACGCAATTGTAAAAATTGCGTTCATAACTGCGAAGATCATAAGCTATCATAGCTTCACTTGAGTTAACATTTGTTAGTAGAAAAGGGGGAGAAGTGTTAGTAAATGCAGTTTAAAAAAGTATTTCAAAATTTGAACAAACACATTGTTTCATAGAATGGGTTTAAAGAACACATTTAACTTTCCTGTTCCACCTTCTTGTTTCCACTGAAGACCTACTCCTGGCCAACCTTCAGTTGGCACTCATCGCAATACCTGTTTTACCAGTGTATGCATAAGAAGAGAATATAAACACCAGATGACATGCTTGATCGGTCAAGTGATTCTCAGAATTAGTTACGAGTAAAAACTGTGAGAAAAGATTTTTGTTCACAAAACAATCAATTATATTTATGTGTTCTTAGCATTATACGACGACCTTCATGACGGATGGCATACTCAGCCAAGCCGATTCTTGACCCAGTCTACCTCGGTGGAAAATACCCCTGTCCACTCCCCCGCTGTTCTTGGATGACGTGCAAAAGAGGTCAAAGTCCCCGTTACCTGCGGCCCTTTAGCTCGTCAAATAACGGAAAATGCCCTGCAAATGCCCCGCTATGTCCCGGCCGGGGGTGCGGGGGTTTACATTGACTGGTGCATTACGCTACTGTGAAAGTGATGGATAGATGAGGAACCTTCGCTGATCAACAGCTTCAGGGAACTACTTTATGTGCATCACCCACGGACGGAGATCTCCGGGTTAGATCACCGTTGCTCTTCCGACTGAGCTACAAGGCCAGACGGGAGGCAGGAAGGGGGAATTAGAGGAAAAATCGATTTCTGTTGATTTCTGTTGCAGCTAATGATATTCTTGTTTTGTGGTGTTCTTGATGACGATCGCGTGATCGCGTCGCAAATACCCCTGTTATTGCGTGACGTAACAACTTTCGTTGTTTACTGAAATGGAACTGTGGAAGTTCTTGCAGTGATACAGGCTTTTGTTTAATTCTCACGTCGCTGCATTTCAACAATAAAATGAAAGTAGCAATTATAGGAGCTGGATCAAGTGGTCTAACCTGCATTAAATCCTGCAATGATGACGGCTTGGAACCTGTTTGTTTCGAAGAGGAAGACAAGATCGGGGGCTTGTGGCGCTTTACCGAAGAAGAACGCCACAGCTCCGTCTACAGATCTACTGTTATCAATACGAGCAAGGAGATGATGTGCTTCTCGGATTTTCCAATCCCTAAGGATTTTCCACCTTTCATGCATCACAGTAAAATCATGGAGTATTTCCACATGTACGCGAAAGCGTTTGATTTGTACAAGTTCATTCGTTTCACAACTAAGGTGGTCGATATTAGAAAGACGGCAGACTTTGACGACAGCGGCAAATGGGAAGTTCTTTTTCGAGAACTTAACGGGGCGGATCCCGAAGCAGTGAAGGTAGAGGTATATGATGCTGTCATGTCATGTGTCGGCCACCACTCGGAGCCTTCGTGGCCAACTCCGAGCTTCCCTGGTCAGGATGAATTTGAAGGCCTGAAAATGCACAGTCATTCCTACAAGGATTTCAAGCCCTTTGAAAACAAAAAGGTCCTAATTGTTGGTAAGTCAGCTGTTTCATTTATTTGAAATGTGTTTTGGTGTCTGGCAGACGATCAACCGGCGGGATATTTGATCAAATTACTCCGGAAGGTAACCGGTCGATTCGCCCGGAAGTCGACTCGCCCGACAGTCCTGATTACATGAAATGAAAAGTGGTGTTTTGCACCTGGGCTGAAATTGAGGATGTAATCACAACAAAATTTAAAGGTGATGGACAGAGTGAAATCTGAAAATCACCATGTAATCAGGCCCTATGAACAATTATAACCAGAAAGTGAGACCAAAAATGGTAACCTTACAAATTACATAACTATAACAATGAAGGATATTATCACCTTATGATTGATTCACTTGAGCTATAGATCACTGTTTACAGCAAGTCTTTGTCAAGTGATGCTCATTCACCATCTTCGCTGTTGATAAATGGGTAGTGAAGTTTTTCTGATTTTACTGATGATGATGCTTATATGGTAGTACGAGGCTTGACAGACTTTTTTCATGAGTTTATGCATCATTGCATGTTGATCAAATTAGACTCCCAGGTTTATTGTTGGCTTACTAGGACAGACCTTCTCATCACCAACTTGAAGATAAGTCAAAACAGGAAACTGACATACCTGAAACTGATGAGTAACAGTGGGTTTAGCTTCAGTCCATTTGAAACCATCCACAAATCAATGCAATGTGCTTAACACACACACTGTACTTATAATTTAGACTGAGAAGACAAAGATACTGTAACATAAATTTGTGTGTCATCTGCCCATAAGTGATATTGCACATCATAATACTTGATTTATAATATCAGTGATTGGTGCAGTATATAGAACATACAATAGCGTGATTCGCATAAAGTTTTGTCTTTCTTGACCTCTGGTGGTAATGTTTTGATGGCTTCCCACTCAAGCGAGTTAACACTGCAGCTGTTAAGTATAGTTGTACGCAGAATTTAATGTGTTCAGGGCCCAGGTAGAGGAAATTAGGCGTTTACCAACTGAGCAGCTTTAGCATAAAGCATTTGATGGTGAAGTGAGGAGAGAAAAAAATCACTTTGTCAGTTGTGTGCTGAATATGAAATTGTCCTTGATCTGGATTATGTAATTGCAGATAAACTAGACAATCTGTGAGCATAAACTGGGTTGCCTTTGGTACTTGTTTGTCCTCCTCAAATTTTCATACTCATTTCCAAACACCCTAGCAAGTTATCAGTCTGGGAACAAAACACTATACTTTATTTTTAAAATAGCTTCTTAATTGTAATAATTGTTGGATAAATTAAATTTGGTCAAGAACGTAAAAATTCAACTACACCAGAATGACTGTGCCATCGTTATGAAAACTGCTCCCATTAAAATTTCAACCCACGTATGCAAATTAGTTAATATTTACACGACCTGATGAACCCACAAAGGCAGAAAAATCTCACAAAAACCTTTTCCAGCCAAAGAGTTTATTGAAACAAACAACATATTTGCTATTAGAGGCAAAAAGAGCCTCCCAATTTCATTCCGTGCGTCACACAGCAAACAAGCAACACACTCCATGTCAAAAACCACACGCAACTAAATAAATTTCTCACCAGAGTTCAGATCAAACCCTTTTCTGAAGAACCTTTTCCTTGAATAATGAAGCATAAAATAGACAAGAAGCTTCTTTCAAAGAATTCTTGACTTTCCAATAGCCCATTTCCGAGTTGCTGCATGTCTCAGTTTCAAAACGAGTCCTGGTGCACAACCATTCAAATGTAAATGAGTTGCGTATTCTTATGCAAATCATACTCATTTCCCTTACAATAGTTGAGCACCAAGACTCACTTCGAAACCGAGACTAACAGCAACTCGGAAATGGCCCTTTTTTTTTTACCTGAAGATTGTGCAGAGTTGAGTACAAAGAAGTAAAATCATAAATAGCCAGACTGCAGAGATCCGACTCGATTCGACTATCCACTCAATGTGTTTGATTCCTTCTCTGAGTTTGGTGAACACTATCAGTGTTGTACATAACACTGCAGTGAGTAAAATATTAGAAATACAGCTCAATTTGATATCCGATGATGAAAGATGCAGTTGTTGTCGAAGGCCATTATTCGTCACTTTTTAAGATTCCAGTTATTCATTTTTCACCGCTTGTGTTGTTTATCAGAATACGTTCCATTCTTGAGCTCCATAACGATATATTTTGTTTGAAGATCCAATAAAACACCATTTCGCATTATATAGCGTTCGCCCCCATTGCAGATTAAGGAGGCTCGAAAGGGTTTTCAGCTGAGCGCGCGCGCGTAAGCCACACACGCAATTCGTAAGCTGCTTGCGTCAGCTCATGATTTAAATGGCTCACCAGAAATAAATAAATACCGCTAATTTCGCTTACCTTTCTCCAATTCCTATATACATGGCATATAAATAGAC
>NC_090886.1:34473434-34488434 GCF_036669925.1 Montipora capricornis
AGTTATTTTAAGCAGAGTTTGTGCGGAGTTTATTCTGCAACTGACTGCCCTATAAAGTCATTTTTGAATGCGGAAATAAGGGATTCTTTAAGTCTGGCAAAGGCTGCAGACATACTGAATAGATGTTGTAAGGGCAGTGAACAAAACTTTCTTAGTAAGGCGTCCTAACTAATTTTGTATCTTACGTGTTTGCATTTGTATAATTTAGGCAGAAGAAAGTGTAATTTGGATAATGATCTTTTTTTAGTTTGGTCATGGTATGAAACACAAATTATGCCCTCAACACTGGAACTTCGATACTTAGACTTCCAAAAAACTTTTTCTGGGCATTTGTATTCAGTTGTTATTTGTTTAATGTAGTTTTATCCTCGTTTAATAACCGTGATTCACTTTCTCTCAGGTTGACTTCGTATCTTATGCTGATGAAATTGCTGTGGAGGTTGGTTGTAAGCCAGATTTGTGGTGGCTCTTAATCCGTGATCCTGCCTTGGCCCTTAAGTGCTTTTTCGGTGGTTGTACGCCGCCTCAGTTCCGCCTCATGGGACCTGGTGCCTGGTCGGGTGCCAAAAAGGCCATTGAGGATGCTCCGCGAAATGTGGTTAATGCGACGAAGACCCGCAGTTTGGCGAAGAAAGAAGACGCGGGAAAAAATGAGAAGAATGTGTATATGATGATTTTAGTATTGTTAGGTGTTGTGATTGCTATCTATGTGAGCTTTATGTAGAATAGTCCTCAATTATAGACTTAAACCAGTCAATTAATAACTCAATCACAATCTTTATTTACGTGACTAGCTGTTCTAGCGCCTTACAGCGGTAATTTGAGACACATACATATACAACAAATTTAGCAACTATACATACACTAAAAGGAACATAACAGACTCTGATAAAATCGCTAATAAATTCTCATGTTACCCCCGACCTAAGCGACATTCCCTCTAACACCCTTCAAGAACAGCCGTCATGATGTTCTTTTCACGTATCATTCCAATATTTCTCTCCTTCATACTTAATTTCGACCGCAAATATGGTCCTAAAAAATCTATGAGAGAGTTTTTCATATAAAACAGTATTTACACGCGGTAATTAATTAATTAATTTATTAGTATACACTAAAACAGTGGATAGGAGAGTGGTAGTCACTGGATATCTCTAGCATCCTCACTCTATTCCATCTTCCTCGAAAGGATGATCTTATTATTTCCACAGCTTTATCGTTGCATTGGTAAGCTTGCAATTTTCTGTTGTGTACGCACGAATAACTAAATGAATAAATTGGAAGTAGCATTGCAAACCATTAAATGCAGCCTTAAGGGGCTGTGTCATCCTTGTGCCGGTTCAGGTTCCAGACCTCTAATGTTTACGATATATATATATATAGTTTTAAAAAATTGTAACGGTCACTTTTGAAAATTTATGTGGACTAGCAAACGAAACTTCAAGTTCTATAAAAAAAAGCGTTGGAATACAATGTTTATCACCGCTGTTTGTGTTATTTTCTTAATCAAGCTACGATGGCCTAAGAACAAGAGTTAATACAATAGGGCTCTAATTACCGCTCGATTTGCTCAAGCAGAGTTAGTGGTAATTATTCAAGTTTGGATCCAGTGCGACTTGCCGAGACATGCAAGACAGTTAGCATTGATTCCCAATTCAGTAAGCTGATCACTCGAGACACCTGCCAGGCTTTTACGCGTCACTAAAACATTAGCGTCCCATTTATTGCCATTTCCAGAGCGTCTGGTCGTTTATTTTTAGACGAAATACAAGACCATAACCATCTGGTCAAGGTGGGTTGATTGGGGATTCTGTGACTGAGCTCTTAAAAGAGCTCCCGATCGACACGCTGCATTCTAGTCTTACATGTCTGCATTCTTCTTGGGAAACATTTCGGTAGAACTAGAAAAACGTTACGTTTTCGAACAGGGTTTCGATACTTAGGAGATCCCGTTCATCGACATTCTGACCAATGCTTCCGATCAACACCCTGCATTTCGAAGGCAGAAAACATTTCGTAAGGTATTAAAATGGGTTTTGACACTAACGAGACATCTCGTGCATAAACGTATGGTTAGGAGACAACGTGCATGTCGGTTTTAGGGTAAGGATAGAGTAGTACCCGTAGAAAACCCTCTTGGACAAGAGTAAAGGACTGAAAAAAAATCTTAACTTAGGTATATGACCAAGCCCGGAAAAATCGAACCCTGGACATGTTGATGGAGTCACAGTTACAGGTAACTCAGTCTGGAGTTCAATCCGGCTGCTCCTTGTCGATATGACTAAAAAAAGCATAATTATAGAGGTAACAGAGGTGAAAAGCAACGGTGGCGTGGTATTCCCCCTCTATATGTAGCTCAGAAAAACTTTACAGAGTCGATATTAAACTCTACTGCTTGTGTCTTTCTTTATTACAGTGGGTATGGATGTCGAGGTTGTCCAAAGTGGTGCCATTTTGAACTGTGCCGGTCCGGAAATGTGGCCACTTGTTACACCAGCCTAATTGACTCCAGTTTAATGAATGACTGTCTGCCGGATTTAAATCACTTGTTTCGTGTTTCCTGTTATTAAAATAAGATAAGTTTTGATTTGACAAGAGTGCACTTCAAGGATGAATGGGAATTTAGAACGCATAATGCATACCATCTTGCATAAATCTGGCAAATGTAGTACGGTCTTACTTGCGTGTTAAGTTTGTGGCGTTGAAGTGGTGAAAATAACTTTCAGAAGGCAGAATCCCGGGTCGAGAGCACCACTGATCAGTTTGGTGGCAAGATTTAAGCCGTGACTTTCATATTGAGAAAGGGTTGGTAAAAAGGATTAGGGTTTAAAACAATGTTAAGTTTATTTTCTTGGTTAATTAACACTGTTAAAAAGTGAATTCTGCAAATAGCATCAGCCGCTGTTGAACACCTTCCGGCCGTGTAAGTAGGTTCAATTAGAGTAAAAAAATACCCTTCGTTAATATGTTATTTCGTTCAACTCAGCCATCTTGTTGCCCTAAACTATTCTCCGGAGAATCGAGTTGATCTTATACAAACATTTTCTTTGTTTCGGTTGGAAAACACGACCACTAAGAATAAATATACTCTTACTAGTGAAGTCTCTTAGTTCTCTAAATCTAGAGCTAATACAAATTGCAGAGGAACAAAAGTCTTACTTAAGAATTTCGATAACTTCATGTAGCGAATGGAACAGCATCTTCCAGCCGCTCGAACCAATCACATCGATGAGTTTTGAAGAAACAGTGATAGCGCCCGAGGTAGAGTGGGGTGGGATTTTCCGGTTGTTCCGGAACTTCGGCACCAGTTCACAAGGTAGTCCCAAATTTCCGGAATATTTCCGTCCCATTCGATACCTTACCCGATTTTTTCGAAACTTTAGGTAGAATTGAAAGCACCCCAGGTTTCCTTTCACACGAAAGAATAGACATTGCGAGTTTCAGAACATTTGAGAGTCGTATTTACAGCTCATGGTCACTAACCTGACCACGAGGCGAATACGCATGCTCCGAGTTCAAAGCCAACTAGCTGGCTCCTATACCAGCTGGGTTTCTTAACGCTGTTGTGCTTCGTGCTGCGGTTCTACCACAGTCAGGTGGGACACCTTATGACAAACACATAGCAAACAAGTCAAGGAGACAAAAACTTGCCGTTCCATGCGCCTTAAGGACGGTGCCTACTATTGTTAACGCGCACACGCTCTGCGCATCTCGAGATACTCGGGTTTCCTATCGGTGATGCTTACTAATACAGGGATATTGTTGCGTGGTTTAAAACTATGCAACGAAAGTAGATCTTAGTAAGTACTCTTGGCATCCAAAAAGAAAATTGGGGGTAACCATGCATGTATGACTTGGTATTTTAGAGCTTTTTACAAATATTGTTCATGAATTAACTTTGAAAAATCCGTGGTTACCCCCAATTTTCTTTTTCGATTTCAATTTCACTTGTTAAGATCTACATTTCCCGCATAATCATAAACCGGGGCAAAAATACCTTTGAATTAGTAGGCACCTTCCTTAAGTATATATTTTTGTTGTTGAGTACTAATCTTAATTAAGCAAACGCACTTGTTCCAGAATGGTTACTTATTAATCACCGTTGAGGGTGACATTTATGCAAACTTTATCATCTTCAACTCGCAACGTGCAATGGTCCTACGCGGATCCGTTCTAGTCATACCTGTGTTTCTTTGAACTTTTTTCTTTCCAAGCACGGACCAACGCCTTCCGGGTGACTAAAATATTCTACCGTTCTTAATATAAATGGACCAAGTCGCACCTTTAAAAAAATTGACCCTCGGATTGTTTTAAGCATCGCTTATCATATTGCACCGTTACGCTAAAATGTGAACTTTGGTATTGCTCTCAATGATTGTTTACGTTTCATGTTGCTACGTTCGAAGCTAAAATCGTTCTATAACAACAAAAACTGGCATCACTCTTTGTTGAGGTAAACATCGAAAAGAGTTTTGCTTGTTCATTATCTTTGATTTAAAAGTAATTCAGAAGTGATCATAAGTTTGTTTTGATTTTGCAAATTGCAAGATATTTGTCAAGAGTTTCTAGCCGATAAAGATCTAAATTTAGACTGAGCTGATCAAAAACAACCTTTGGAGCTTTTCCCGTAAAGAATAGCATAAAAGGAAGTCGTAGTATTGACGAAGACGCGAGATTTCAGTTTTTTCAGAATGACAGCCACATTTGGTCATCAGTTGTCTGGTCGGGATGACTCGTGGGATGCGCAGTCCGTAATCCCGCGGATAGGCGACGGAACGTGTTTCAAAGATCTCTAACATCATTTGTAATAGCTGAACTACTTGACATACCTTAAAGAAATTTTTAACGTATTTGTTTTTTTTATTAGTAGCAATATAGCTTATTTGTGGTTGAGAGTATCGGCTCTAAAAACGCATTCAGCCATCACAATACTACATATTCCTTTGCTATCTACGGCAAAGATTAAAATATCTTAGTCATATAAAGTCAGTCACAATTCAACCATTTCCTTTTCTCTCTAACAGCAAGTGGGTCAATATTGCTTTGACAATTATGAATAAAAAATATTTTTACGCCGCAAAATCATGCTATTTCTGCACACTTTCTCAACGGTTGAAAAGCCATGAAAAAAGGTATTCATGTCGATGGTGTATCTTTTGTATGCTGATAATTTTTATTACGTTTGATACTTTTAATGTGAATGTAAATGCAGAATTAAAATTCAGCCGAACTATTTTAGATTAATTTAAGAGTTACCTGCCAACAAAAACTCCCAACTCAAGCTATTGGGGTTTAATCCTTTCATTCCTACGATCGAAGCGTTTAATCTCCTAACTACAATCTTGGACAAAACTCTTGGGAAAAATTCTAGCTTAAGCATCATTTGGCACCCACTAACAAAATATCTTGGTCCTTCCCCCCTTCCCCCCATACCAATGTTGGTAATGTGATGCAAAATACTGTGCAAGCCTCTGGTCGCTTTTTAAAACAACGTTGAAATTGGGGGAGGGGGAAAAGTAGGAAGAATTTACTCTTTATCGCACAGACAAATTAGAGCGTCACATTTTCCCAACGAGTTTTGTCCAAGATTGTAGTATCATGGATTTCTACGTGGATTATTCATGAGAATTTGGTGTTACATCAAGATCACACCTCTTAGAGGCCCATGTTCACCCAAAAGACATTGCGTGCTTGTGTTGCGGTTTTGAAATAGTTCCAGCGTTTTGATTGGGTGATTTCCGGATTTTCCGTCTGTGCGAAATTCAACGCGGCGCGCAATGTCTGTTGGGAAAACATGGGCCATTAAGCAGATCACATTCTTTATTCTCGATACCTACCTGGCTAAAATTATTGAAGTATCGATCACTCTTTCTTGGAGTCAAAGGGTTACGGATAGCCTTGGAAACATCTTCGGAGATTAGGGTAATGTAAGAAACACGGAAAGATTCCTTGAGGTACTTTGAATACAGCGGTATCATGTTTTCAGTAGCTAGCGCTTGTCTTGCAGCTGTCATTTCCTTTTTAAGTTTGAGTTGATGTTGCGTCATCAGGAGCCCATCTGTAGCGTGCAACTTCCATACAGCGTCTGTGAAACGGCGATTTCATAAGTAGGTTTATTTTTAGACTAGGCCTTCCCGCGAATTAGGTCAAAAAACAAAGGCAGTTCCGGTTCGGTGACCCTATGACGTCAGCTTAATTTCTTGTAATTGGTCATCGGGCTCCTGTGGGAGTCTCATTAGCGGGAAATTCAATCTAAAAATAACCTTACTTGTGAAAACGCCGTTGCACGAAAATAGGTAAGTTGTACGCTCCGGGTGATGGGCTCCTGGCGTCATGTAAGTTTACATTAGATTTTTTAGGTTATCTAACTCTTTTCTGTTAACTAGGCACAACCATGATCAAATGGGGTCACTCACAGTTACCTTACAACACGCTGTGTGCGCACGATGCAAGGATAATTCTAATCCAGCAGAGAATCCAGATCAAGAATGGCATGGAAAGAATCGATGGATGAAAAAAATTGTCTTCAATCTTTACGGCTACGAAAGGAACAAGGGATCATGGGACTGGCACCATTCTTCCCCCAAAAAATACAAGTTTCGCCAACCCATTCTCGCCCTTGAACTCGCGATAATCCTGAATTTTTAATTTGCTTTGAATTCCCTATTATCGTGAATTTAAAAGACTGGAAGCTTGATATGGATTATGGGAAACAGTCATATTTGTTTGAAAAGATAACCCTAGTGTGTGGGAATGTTGATTAACCCGTCACTTAACCACTCGACCACCACACCGCTAGCTGCTCAGGGACAATACATTTAAACACCATTTCATAATGCGGTTCTGTAATCCACGGATATGATTTTTTATTTCCTTATTTCCTCTGCTACCACAAGTCCTGGGATGGGACACAGTGTCCAAAATTCACGATAATAGTGACTTCAAAGCAAATTAACAGTTCAGGATAATCATGGGCGAGAATGTGTTGGTTTTGCTGACACCACCCTCATGCCCATGAGCTCCAGGGGAACATGGGAAGATGAGAGACTCTGGAAACTAAGTTGCGCTGACACTCCTTCGCGTGTTCGAATCCAGCTTCTGTAGCTGAGCACGCTATTTGCTTTTTAGTTGATCTCAAATCATTTTCCTTTACGTCTAAATTCCATCGCCTAATTTGAAAAAGAACAGCCGCGCCAAATGACGTCAAACCTAAGCCAAATTAAGCGGAACAAAATTCTTTTTTTGTTGGTCTGAACTTCAATCAAATTACCGCTTCAAATAGATTGCAATGATTGCGTCGAGTAAGTACCTTAATTGGAGTACTGATCGTTTGTAGCCTTTTTTGGAAGAACTATATTGAACAAATTTCTTTAAAGATTAGTAAAAGCCGTAGATCTAATCGCGAAACTAACACTCTCAGTGCCCTTGAGCACCGGGCTGCCAGATGGCATCGGGCTGCCATGTGGGAGGTCGACTCCGGCAGGATCAACACTCAGGGTCTTAACATACCTGAGGAGAAAGTGCTGCCTTTGTAATTACATCCGCAAATGGTTCGGCTTTCAACTCTTCTCGGATAAGGACTTTAAGCCGTAGACCCCCGCCTTGCAACCTTTCCTGTTAATCAACACTATGAGATGATAAAGAACACTGACACACTGTTCGTGAAGAGTAGGGGGAAGACCCCGGTGTACTGGTCTGTCCTCCTTCCACATACATGCTCGAGTTGGGTGGGTGAGATCAAACATGGACTTATGGTGGGTGCCAGAGGCGCCTTCACAAGATGATGTCCGATATCACTCTAGAGAAAGAATTGTAAACTGCCATGAGATATGTGCTGTATATAAATAAACCATAAACCACTGTCAGTCATTAATCATTCCTCATATAATGTTTAACTGAACTCATGCATCAGACTTGGTACAGTTCAAATGAGCCAACTGGTCGAGTTCTTCCTGTATTCGCATATAACTGTGAACGTGAACTTGGTTTAAGATAGTTCCTCTAGGAACCTTCCCTGGGCAAATGGCAGACATCTGAGATGGGTTAGGGTGGTGTGGGTAGGGATGTATTTAGGGCCTCCTTCACTAAAAAAATGGGTCAACAAGTCCGATTCTTCATATATTTCCATTTAAAGACATCAAATCAGGAAGCTGGTGTGATGCAACCACATAAGATGACGTAGTTTCCGAATTCCGACACCTTGATCTTACAGGTACGTGAAGAGATGCATTCTTTAAATCATTTCTGGACATAGGGGAATCTTTAGTAAACTACTCTAAACGAATTAAATTCCGTGTTGAATAATTCGTTCTTTGGTCGTCTTTTTATTATTTTGTTTTACACCGATCATTTCAAGCCGGTTTGTTGTTAATTGTACTGGTGTGCATCGTCACTTGACGTATATCTTATTACAAACAACGCATACCTTCACTTTTGTTGAGTCAATGCCGGATAATAATATTTGCGACAAGTCACAGACGCATTCTATCGGACCAAAGACACCGAAAATAGATAGATATGCCTGCAGTGGACGAAATGCTAATTAATTACTTAACGCATTTAATGCTGACTTTAACTCGTCTGCGCCTGCCTTGGGGAAAATTGAGCAAATGACCAAATAAATTCAATAGAAAAAACACCTTTTGTATGTAAAGTAACAGTTCGTCTTCGTTTATTACCAAATAACTAATTGTTTTACACAGAAGGTGTAAAAAGCCTCCGTTTCTACGAAGCGAGTCACGTAATTCCATAGCGTCTTTCCCAGAGCAGTATTTGCTTCTTTTTGAGCCAGAAAACGATTAATTGTCTTGCAGACTGTTTCGGGATCTCTCTGGAACGCCTATCCCTTCACGATCTCTTCAACGACGGAACTTCGACACTTCAAAATTGAGAAGGCAATATTTTCAAATACCCCCAGATTTATCACAAAAGAAAGCGCTTTGCGTAATATTCGAAAACAACGAACTTTTGCGCTTGGAGGGCAATATCAAGAGCGCGAGAGTTAATCATGCCAAAATTCGCTCAAGAGAGGTGTTAGTTTTGCTTTAACCGCAGAGGAAGACACTAGACATTTCAGTTGAAGGAAAAGAAGGAACGTCCTAACGAGGGGGAGAACATTCGTAACTTTTCGATCAGAAACGAAAAGTGTCGACAACCATTAAAAATGAAAATAGCGATAATAGGCGCTGGGGTGAGTGGATTGGCGTCTATAAAATCATGCTTAGAGGAGGGACTCGAACCGGTTTGTTTTGAAAAAAGCGAAGAACTCGGTGGTCTTTGGCAATTCTCCGAAAATGCGGGTTCGGCAGCGAACTCAGGCTCCGTTTACGAATCGACAGTTATCAACACCAGCAAAGAGATGACATGCTTCTCGGATTTTCCCGCACCAAAACATTTCCCGCCGTTTATGCCACGAGGACACGTCGTAGAATACCTTCGAATGTACGCGGAGCACTTTGATTTGGTGAAGTTCATTCGCTTTAAAAGTACCGTAATTGAAATAAGCCGCACGCCAGATCACAGGAAGACAGGCCAATGGAAGGTTTGCCATAAAGATGAGAACGCAAATGTTTTGGAGACGATTTTCGACGCGGTTATGATTTGCAATGGCCACTTGTCCAAACCATTCTTTCCGGGTTTTAGAGGGCTCGACAACTTTCAAGGCCGAAAGCTGCACAGTCACGCGTACAAAAGCTATCGCGGATACGAAGGAAAAGTGGTTCTTGTAGTTGGTAAGTCAAGCGTAGAAGACAGTTCATTGGCATTGACCCTCAATTTCTCAATTCAATTAAGTAACTTTATACCACAATTTTAACATTGCTGTAAGGCGTATGCTAGCAATGTCTCAGAGTTAGTCTTTATGTGCTGTGTATCAGTGTGCAGCAAATCTTCGGGCGTTTTCCTTTTCTAAGAACTGGCCTGCCAGACCCGTCAGTTTGCAAAGAAAATTCAACAATTTGAAAGAAAACTAGCATGATAATCCCTCGCATTCTTCTGAAGGAGTATATATCATCGTCGAAATGTGTCGACTTGTTAGTCTTTTCAAATGCCTGGTCTGCCCGGTCAGTTCTGTCAAATGAAAGCGTCCTAAGATTCCATCCCTGAAAGATAATGTTATGCCTTAGTGGCCTCAGTATCTGACAACTGTGCAAAAGGTACAAGCTGGTACAAGCTGGTACAAGCTGGTACAAGCTGGTACAAGCTGGTACGATCGTAAGCCAGTGGTCACGGAGCTGCATTTGCGTGCATTCGCTGGACTTCACTCCGGGTTTCAGTCCCCGTGTGACCACCAAATGGAACTTTCTTCTGAACTCATGAAACTCCACACGGGCGTAGTAAACAGCATACTACTCGCCTCATTCCAATTGAGACTACTCGCGCTTTTGCTTTTAAGTGGATTATTTTTTCCTACTAAAAAGCTCCCTAAGCTTTATGCTTTTAACATCATTGTGCACACTGAAATGTCTCCTCTTTTTGTTGTTAAATTTTCATCATGCTTTTCATCTCCACAAATTCTGTCGAAGATCACAAAATCACGTCTTTGATCGATTTCATAAGGCCGTTGGCCTTACGTAGAAATTTTAACTGGAAGGTGACCTGTCTTTTCTTCACCCTAGCAAATGACCATTTAACCAAGTTTGGATAATTTAAGAGTTCTATTTTGAAATGCATTCGATAACCTGCTTCGTTCAAGCAACATTACAACCGATATAAAAGCGGTCACCCTTTTTGAAAGGAACGCATGTCTTGCGCCTAAGTCATGGTTAGGGATTTCAAGCCTTTCTGATTGGTTGACAGCGTTGAATTTTGCAAGTATTTCGCTGCACAGTGTTTTGTCCGGTTGAAAATCGAGACGGTCCTTGTCCATTTCGCTAAATTGTTGTTACACAATTCAAGAACGCTCTGATTAATGTTTATCTTGTCATTTCGGACGCAATATCACTACTTACGAATCCAATATTCTTTGAAATGGGCTTTGTCGATGTCAAACAATCCAATTGTCCGTTAAGTAAGAAGATTTAATTAAAACAGCAAGCAAGATCTCATACTGAAGCAGTTTATTTTCAAAATCATTCACTCAAAAGGTGCTTTTGCATAAAAAGAGAGTGTTTCTGTAGTCCTATGATATTTTCCTGCCAACAAAACTCCTTCGACCATAGAGGGTCATTTAACCATTACACGTTTATTACAGGTTAAATCTAATCAGTTGCCACTTAATTGTACAAAGCACTTGTCCTAAGTTAAAATGTGTGCTTCGACTCGGAGATCTTACCCTAGATTATAAATTTCGACCGAAGGCAATTGACAAAAGGCAAACTAATTTATGTCCTACCAGAAATAATTTAGAACGTTCAACCTCGCTATGGACTGGATGTTAAGGCCTAAATTTATCAGTCCCAGCTATTGGAGTCTAAGCTAGCGGCGACTAAGGAGTTGAGGGACAAGAAGAGACAAAAAAAATCAGACCACTTCATTTATTTCACTTGAGAAAAGAAGGATCAATAAGCTTGATTTCAAAATATTGATCATCTTCCGGGCAATAGATTATAGTTCCTTGAGAGCATCCTGGAAACGGCGCATTAAGATCAAGCTGATAAAAAATCCATTAGAAGCCTTGGTTGCGAAAGTGTTTTGAATAGAAACAAAGAAATCAATACTGGACTTAACACGTATCTCACTGTAAATCCCTCCTTCTTGCGTAGTTTTCGGGGTTCAGATTCTTTTTTTCAGAGAAAAATACCGAGAAAAATAAAAATGTTATGATTTCAGGGTATATGAAAGCGTCGCGGTTAGCAAATATACACAGAGCAGAAAAACATAAATCAAGATAAGAGGACATTGAAAAGCAGGCCCCAACTGTGCGAGCATAGTTTGGAAGAAATCGCTCGACGAATATCATCACATTTAATGGTCACTTACTCTGACACTTAAGATCTTAAAACTATTATTAATGGTGTGATAAAGAACGATGACTCGTAGAGATGGAAGGTGCACAGAAATGAAAAAAATGGCATGCCAGTTAAGGGTGAAATTGTACAACATCCAACCCCATGAATTTACCGGAGCTCTCGCACAAAGAGAGAGAAAATTCGAGTAGAGACTAGCTTTAGACAAGTTTTTGTCAATCAACTCACTTTGATGACGTTGAGTTTGAGGATTTTAATAACCACTTGATTTAATAGAATCGCCGAGAACAGTGTGGCAAGACTGCTAGTCAAATCAAATGTTGCTTTTTGCTTTTTGATGAGAAGGGGAACCCTGATAGCAACCTCCTGGAGCAGAGCAAAAAAAACCCACATATGCCACAAAGGTTAAATTTTGGGGACGCTACCTTTCCTGATTCCTCAGATAATTGTACCACGTAGAATCCGAGCAACGTTTGAAAGCGCACAAACTGGTAATGAGAAATTAACTAGTCAAGGACTTGGTAGGCGTCATAGGCGATTTTTATTCCTGGAAGGGTTCGCGTTTTAAGACGTTATTGAAACGATGTGCAAGTTACAACCTAGAGCTTATTTCAACTCGGGAACAGCAATTTTCTGAAACTCACGACGCAGTTGCAGAGTTACAATTAAATTGAATTTTATCTGAAGTTAATGACCCAGAAGTCTCGATGTGCGATCAATGAAGCCCATGAGTTCACGGTATTGTCTATTTTTAAAACGGTTACCGCTAGATTTTTACGAGAACAAAACGTCGAGGCATTGCGTTCCGCGAACGATTTTGCATTTAGCACGAGCAGTCCCTCGTGCGAGGATTTGGTTTCGGACCAATCAGAAGTGTTGCGGTCATTAGGCCCAATCTGCTTGGCCATTATATGGCTGTATTCTAAATTAAGATAATACCGTAAACTGATGGTCAAGGCCAAATGAGAGGGGGCGTCGACACTTTGGGGTTATGAACTTGTGATATAACCGCGATGCGGAAATTTAACAAAGATCCCGCAAAAATTCACTTACCTGTAAGAAATCGACAAAAGGATGCTTCTAATTCCAACCACTTGCGCCAAAGTAACCTCACATTCCAGGTATTATATTGAATTTGCCGACAAAATGCAATCAACTAGATAGAATTCAGGTTGTTTACACTTTGTGCAAAGGCGGAAAAACTCAAAGATCTAAGACGGCGACTTCGCCGAGGACACTCATAAAAATAGCACTTAAATGACCAATACAATTGCCTTGTAGGTGACGTTAGAAATTTTTTATCTCCCACCTAAAATAACCAAACCTCAGTCTCTATGGAAAACGTGAGCACACAGACTCCAATTTCAAAACTCTTTACAAAGTTCTTCCCACGTCAGTTTCTAGAAAGTTCGGTTAGTATGCGCAAGTTGATTCAACAAAATTATGCCGTTTTAGTTGACAATGCGGTCCGGTTCTCACTCGTTCACTCAACCAGCGGTCTCTTGTCCTTTCGCCAGCACTGTCTCTCTCTCTCTCTCTCTCTCTTTTGCTGCAGGGGACTGGGGAGGAGACCTGGTGAGTGGGTTAGGTCACTCGAATATACTAAAACAAAGGATAGCGTTAAAGGTGCGCTCTGATTGGCTTCTCAAACTCCGAATATCCCTTTGTTAGTATCACTCAACTAGTGGACTAATGCAAATGCTGCATTTTAATTGGCTACGCTACTAGAGGACTATTAATAATAGTCCTCGAGTAGCGAAAAGCGTGACGCTTTCTTTCGTTTCGTTCACAAATAAATGTATTTTCAACTTGCATTTGCTAACTTTATTATTGCAGCAATATTAATGAGTTAAATCATCTTTTTGTGCTATATTATCTCACTGTTTTAGTATATACTAAAACACCTATTCACCTCAGTGTCGGTGGCTAGTGATTGGTTTTAATATCCACCAATAGCAACCTCCGCTTTGTTGAATAGTTGTTGAGTATCCTTAACGTCGTGGATACCCTGGATTCCAGAGGTTATTTTCTCGCTATGAAAAGAGCGACAAAAGAGGGAGTTTTTAACGGCCTGTACCAGAGGTTTTTCTCGCCGCTTCGCGACTCTCTCTTTTGTGGTTCTTTTCATAGCGAGAAAATAACCTCTGGAATCCAGGGTACGTCGTGGACTACCAGAAATCAACTGTCAGGAAAAGCGGGTGGAGATCGAGATAGGGTGATCAGGCAACATTAATTTTGAGAATTAGGATACGTGAAAATAGAAAATCTACACTGTAAATAGCCGTGTCAAATCAATGTGACAAATTTTGTTTGAGAGAAGAACTACTTACAGTGAAAATAGTAAAACAAAGTTCAACATGACAACAAGAAAACTCGACCATTTAAAATGAAAACGGGAACTTGTTTAGGTATGCTTTCAACAGGTTAAGTATTCCCAAACGCCTTCGCAAAACAAAGGCAAGAAAACACGGCACAGAAAAGCATGTAAAATTAATGCGAATGCAAAAACACATGCATATAAATTGTCTCTAAATGTTTATTGTCATTCTTGGTGGTGTTTTATAAATGACCGTAAAAACCCTTTTTCAAAGACAATTATTCTCTTTACACAGGTCTTGGTAATTCTGCCGCAGACATTGCAGTGGAACTAAGCCGCCACGCCTCGCAAGTTTACCTAAGTACACACCGAGGGGCCTGGGTGATTTCCCGTCTCGAAAAGCACGGGTTGCCATGGGATCAGCGCGTGGAAACGAGGTTTTTCCAAAACCTGCCGCCCAAGCTAAAAGGATTACTTCAACGTCGAAACGCGGAAAAACGCTTCGACCACGCAACATACGGACTTCTCCCAAAGCACGGATTTCTTAACGCCCCTTCAGTCATTAGCGACGACCTCCCGCTTCGCATTGCGACTGGAACCATCGAACTGAAACCTCACATTTCATATTTCACCAAGATGGGTGTTGTGTTCTCTGACGGAACAAGAGTGAATAACTTAGACGCTGTGATTTCATGCACAGGATACGATATAAGTTTTGACTTCCTTAAAGATGAATACATCCTACCGGTGAAAGACAACGCAGTGTCGCTATACAAA
>NC_090886.1:34493434-34500934 GCF_036669925.1 Montipora capricornis
CACAGACTTCTCGCAAGTTCCTGGTAACAATGTAAAAAAAAGACTTGATTTTTAGTTTACTTCAGTTTGATGAGACAAAATCTTAGAAACGAATAACATCATCACTTTGCCATTATTCCAGCTTCTGAGAGTTTGTGTCCTAAAGAAAACTCTTGACGTGGCAAATTTTTGCCGAAGGTCCCCGTCTAAACGAATGCAGTATCTAATCAAATTTGCTGTAATAAGAGGGGATATAGGGGTCGGGGACAGTTCACCAGGATTTGAGTGGATTTTGGATTGAAATGGGAAATTTTTTTTTATGATGAGAGCGCGATGTCGGGACTTTAAGGAGATGAGAATGGGTGGGAATATTGTAACAAATAAACTGAGAAGGTGGAACAATTTTCAACGTTCCAATATAGCGCCCCCATGAGCAAAGTCTACAATATGCGCCACGTTCGATACGTCAATTCGTCTTCTCACTGACAAGAATTGTCAAACGCAAACTCTAACGAGGTTCTAACTCACGCCGACTGTTACAAAGAAAAATCGTTTGAGCAAGTTCAAACTATGCGAGAAAGCGCGAGAGAGCCCGGCAACAAGAGTGAAAAAGAGAACGTGTAAGCCTTATAAGGTAATAGTTGGCAAGTCTATGTTGAACCTTTGTATCCTAACAGAAAGCTCTCTGATTTCTATATGGCCTGACTTACGCCAGTATAACACCCGTGGCCTCATGAAAGCCTCGTATCACAGACTGAAAAAAGATATTCCTGACTGGGTAACTATCGTTTGACAAAATACACAAAATAAGTGTAACATATCCGGTATACTGTACCTGGCGTGACAAGTGTAAAACCACACCCCCCTCCACCTGCTCCGGTCAGCTTGGAGTGCATACCATATTTGGCCGTCACACGACATAACCGGTCCAGTGAACCGTGACTAACGCCTAAGGTTACAAGCAAGTGTTGGTTCAGGTCAATAAGTTTCTGAAAAAAAGAAAGGACGAGTCTCAACAAAAAGCATCTTGTTTGAAACACATGGTTTTAAATTAAATTATTTTCTCCTAAAACGCAAGAGCATAAAAGTTATCGAAAGTAGCAGTCATTTTTTCCACAACCACGCCAGTGAGAAACCAGTGAGAGGCGTTGGCTTAATCCGGAGAGGACTGTGTGAAATCGTTACACGTACGTTTCGTTCGAATTACGAGAAGCGTCAGTTTCGGCGCGAAGGCGCTATTGTTTTTCAACAAAGAAGTCATGTTTCTGGTCGACCTGTAAAAGAAGTCCGATTCTGTCATTACAATCTTATTCAGTCTGTTTTCTACAATGACGTCACAAACCACTCTGCTTTCTTTCTTCTTTGTTTTCCAAGAATTTGTTTTCATTGTAAGGCAATTTCTGACGTCATCTAGGGCGGGGCGACAAATAATTTCCCGTTTTGTTAACTTATCGTATTTTGTGCGGTCCAGTGAGCTGGCCCGAAGAGAAAAAATACAAGTTTACGTTAGGATTAGGACTAAACCAAAACAAAGTTTGGTTTCAGATCTGATTTCTCAGCCAGTCACAATTAATGAAGACTGCTCTTGTTTCAGACTTGTCAACCGTCTTTAACGAATAATGTGTCCCAGTGTTTTCTGTGTCGTTGAGACAGTGGGGTTAAGACGGAGCAGATGTTTGCCTGACAAACGAATCATTTCACTTCAAATAAACCCAGCTACACATTTTTGTGTTCACCCATTTCGTAAAAAAATTGAAATAAACACTCTTACTAGACCAACTCAGACAAAGCTGGATTTCAAGACCAGGGATACACTATTAAAGATGCTGCAAATTTCTCTGACACGGTTCTCAATGACCACAAACTACTTTCACAGTTCCTAACTATCAAACTAACTCAAACTGCGAAAAATAAACACTGATCGAACTCAACACAAACCAAAAAGACAGCAAATACACGCGCAAACTCACTTCCAAAATACGATAGAGGTTCTTTGAGTCCACTGTCGTAGTGTCTACTTCCTCAGCTGTTTGCAAAAACAGAACAAGACGACAGAGAGAAATTACCTCCGCGATTATATGGACAATTTAAGCAATAGACCTTTTTCGATATATTAAAATTCAGCTTGAAAGAGAGGTTTAGAGGATAAAGACAAAGGAAAGTGGATGATATGTAAATATTTTTCACATTCATTCCAACGCGTTTATATATTTTTTTTCGTCCTCACTGCCTTACTATCGAGCTGAATATTAGATATTTCGAAGATGGCCTATTCCTTGATTGCAATCACGTGATGAGACGGCCATAGACCCTTTGCATAAAAGGCGCCCTCGTGTTTATGTTTCAAGACAAAGGATTTTTCTCATGAATGTGAGGCTAAGGATGTATCAAGTATCGTTATTCAAATTTGGGCGCCATTTATGCAAAGGGTCTATGTTGGTGCCAAAACAATAGGAAAATGTAGCTTAAATCTTGCATAATAATATAGTCAAATAGGCCATTTCCGAGTTCAAGTCTGCCTCATCTTCAAAGCGAGTCTAAGTGCGAAGTTTTGGTGATGGTAATTAGTTCTAGTTTTCATACAAATGAAAACTAATTTTCATAACAAAAACTTCGCACTTAGACTCGCTTTGAAGAGGCAGGCAAGAACTCGGAAATGGCCTCTTCCCAAAAGACTTTTTCGCTATTGTTCTTTCCACCAACATGGCCGCTGTGACGTCAGGTGCAATCAAAGAATCGTCTCTTATAAACACCTGAAAAATTCAGGTGACTCCAACGGGATTCAAACCCATGACCTCTGCGATGCCGATGCAATGCTCTACCAACTGAGCTATGAAGCCACTCGGTTGGGAGTAGGTCAATTTGTTTAGCTCAAGTGCGTATTGAGCGGTTTTCAAATGAGTGTCGTAAAACCAAAACCAAAGTAATTACTTGAGCCAATCAGAAAGGACAGAGACAATACGGTAAACCAATCAAAACTCTAAGTAATTACACGTAGCCGACACAAAGCGCGGGAAAATGTGCACGCGCGAGCCACGATTGGTTTTTGTTTCACTTCTGATTGGTTGAAAAAGTGGCGCGAGAACTTTGAACCAATCACTGAGTGAACTAATCATAAACCAAAGCAATTTGCTAATTACTTTCGACACTCAATTGAAAACCACTCTAAAGCGAGAAATGATCTTCTTACTTAGAGCATTGCACCGGCATCGCAGAGGTCGTGGGTTCGATTCCCGTTGGAACCACCTGACTTTTTCAGGTGTCCATCAGAGACAGTTGCTTAAATTGTCCAGATGAGTGCGAGGATCATTTCTCTCTTTCTTTTATGGTCCAAAATTTAAATATATACATTTCTTTCCAGACTGTGACAAAAAGCCTTTCCCAATGGGTCGGTGATTGCTCAGCGTTTACTGGTAATGAGTACTTGTATAATTATAATTCGTTTGTGTCAAAGTTTGAGTTTCTAAAGAAAAGTGTGCTCAGTGCTGCGTAGGTGCAGCCTGCATGACAGGCGCTTTAAGAGCCAAGCGGGGCGAATGCAATATTTCGCGCGGAGCACGACACAAGCGCGAAGCGCGAGACGAGGGGGAGTTCGACACGAGCGCGAAGCGCGAGACGAGGGGGAGTTCTGCTAAGCTATTGCTGTTTGTCTCGGTTTCGAAGTGAGTCTTGGTGCTCAACTATTGTAAGGAAAACGAGTCTGATTTGCATAAGAATACGCACTCATTTCCATTTGAATGGTTGTGCACCAGGACTCGCTTTGAAACTGAGGCATGACTCGGAAATGGGCTATTACCTTCACTGTGATAAAGTTTCTCCAAACAAAGACAGCTTTCCTCAGAAATGGCCCCAATGGCATCAAACAAAGAACTATAAATTGTAGGAAACTGATGAAAAACAGAAAGACAAAAATTATAACAGCAGCAGAAGTAAATCAAGTTATAAATCAATGAAGGACGGAAGAAACAAAGAAGGGACCAACACAAGAAAAGTTTGATCAAATTCATTTGCCGCATTGGGATTTTAAATGTTTCTTTATGAAAATGATTTCCTTCGAATTCTTCATTGCTTAGATTGTTACTTCAGATTAATTAGACAGCCACCAAAACAACTCGAAGAGTGCCGGGTCCTACTAATTTTATACCACCCACTATCAATCGTTGCATCAACCAATAATTTACAATCCACACAATCTTCTATGATTCTCTGAATGAAGAAATCCGCAATTCTCCCAAATTATATGCTTTAATTAGAGCAAGTTTCAATTGAGTGTCGTAAAACCAAAACCAATGTAATTACTTTGGCCAATCAAAAAGGACGGAGACAATCCAGTAGACCAATCAAAACTCGAATTAATTACACGTTGCCGACAACAAGCGCGGGAAGATGTGCTCGCGTGAGCCATGATTGCTTTTGTTTCCACTTCTGATTTGTTGAAATAATGACACGAGAACTTTGAACCAATCACTGAGTGAAGTAAATGCAAAACCAATGCAATTCGCTAATTACTTTCGACACTCAATTGAAAACCGCTCTAAAGCTAATAGACTTATTGCATCCAATAATAGCCATTGCAACAATTCTATGGTAAAAACTACATCATTCCAATGTAAATTTCCATCCTCCGTACCTGCTGGTATCTCTCTCGGAGACCAGACACCATATCCTTTGTGCTGCGAGGTGCTTTAGTGTGAGTTAAAATGATCTTCAATTGAGGAATTCTGTGGCAAATGAAAAAGAAATGATCTACATTAAACACCTCGTCCCAAGGGGGCTCCCAATGAATGACTGAAATCATATAGCGTTACACTGAGTAAAATCTAAGTGTCACTATTAGCATCGGTAATCACATGAGTTCGAGTGCAGTTTGGAATAAATAGCACCAGTAAATTTTTTCAAAGACGAACAAAATTACACGAGCCCGTATGGCGAGTGCAATTTGTACTAAATATCTCTGTCACCCAGGTTAGGGACCCTGACGTCTGGCGCGGCGTGGCGTCGCTCTCTGCGTTCCTTGGATCGCTGAACCAGGGTTGCTGATGCGGCCTTCTTCCCCTTGTGTAGGAGAATTCTCCGTTCTCTGCTGTCTTGAATTGTCTTATACCAGTCAGCTCCCATCTTGAACAGTGCGTATATACGTGAAAAAACTTCGAGATGAGATTATCGTAATCATTCACAAGAAACGCACGCGTATCACGCAATCACGCAAAAATAGCGCCATCCGGGGTCGCATTTGATTGGCTATCTGAGACTTTCTTTGACCATTGACCAATCAGAATGCTTCTTTTGTTACCTGTAGTGTGTTACCTGGAAACTGCATTTTGCTTAGGAAGGAAAGGGTTAACCGGGATGTGTTAATCCATTCCCTCCTGAGAATGACACTTACAGATTTTACTCTCTCTCTCTCTAAGGCCAGACGGTTTTGCTCATCAACGGGATGCTTCCACTCGGTTCTTTTTCAGTTGGAACGATAAGATTTCGATTATGCTAAGAGCCACAACAGGCACAAGCCAGACGTCTCTAACCACTTAGGTTTGGGTCAACTACTTATTCAAAAGAATGCTAAAAAGTTTACAAACATATCGTGAACTTTTGTAATGTTGATTATTAAAGTAATACAAACAAGAAAAAAGTTAGTGATTATAATGACAACGATAATGATTTTGAAAACGTTACTTTAGCCTGGGAAAGAGCAATTAGTCCGGGAGTTTGGTCTGAAAGAGGGAACCTTTTTTGGGAAGCTAATCCCATTAATTTTTAGAATGAGCAAGGTTTGAAGTGACTGAACCAACAAAAAATATTTCTGGGTAACAGAAGGTCTGGAATATTTAGGAACATTGTTCATATCTTCTGAAGAACAAGCTAGAGGGATGCTTCATAACTGTTAGCAACAGTGTCAGAAGACACTTCCCCATGTTTACCAATTACAGTGTATGTGAAGCTTACATCCCTTATTGTGGACACAAAACCAGGACAAAGTCTGGAATAAGGTTACAAAATGCAGCTGAATTTTATGTAGAAAACGGTAGGTAAAGAGCCTTACAGACCCAACAGCACATCCCTTGAAAAACGCAAGGGAAGCGCACAACTCAGGGCTCAACAACCCATCTTTGCTGGGACTGCCACAAAATAATTTTAATATCTTCTGAAGTACATGTAGCCTTTCTTGGAACCCCCAAAGGCAGGAGTTTGAAAGTCTTTGATTTTTTTTTTTTTTTTTTTGTTACACAACTTTATTTATTGAAACAAATTGATATTAATACAGCAAATTATTAACTTACCTACATAATTATAATGTTACAACTAATATAACTAATATTACTAATAATAATAATATAATACAACAAATTGACACTGATATTATTATTATTATTACAAAATTCAAACAAACTAGAAATGTTTACAAAGTGTTATGTAAATAATATATTAATTATATACAGAAAGTGGATGCATATTAAAACCTTTAAATAGTTAAGCATTTGCAAGAGGCGACACTATCCATTTAGCTTCAAAGAAATCCTTTGTTTTTTTACTGTGCAGACTAATATATTTTGATATTTTGAAAGTCTTTGATGGCCTCAGGAGTTCACCGCCCCCAGCCAGCTTCTACTGTTGCCCCTGGTTGTCATATCAGGATACTGGCTTGCAATAATAATAATAATACTAATGATAATAATAATATAATAATAATAATAATAATAATAATAATAATAATAATAATAAACTATATTTACCCAGGAAAATCCATTGATTGTATTGAGAAGTAAAATAAGAATAAGCATAAGAACATAAAAAATAGAACTGTAGACACAAATACATTTACCTTGTTAAATGCTTGATAACGCCATCTTGGAATGTCAGAGCTCCTCCTATTCAATAAAAGGCCAAAATTGTATCAATTGCTTATTGGCCATCAGATTAATTTATGTTGACATGGCAGCGAGGTTGGGACCAGCCTCCTTTGTGGAAAAGAAAAAAAGTAAAATTGAAGAGAGAGAAGAGAGCTGAGCGGAGGAATTTCCCCACTCTCCAACCCAGATAATAACTCAAAATTTGCTTATGTTTATTATAATAAATAATTTTTTATTATTGATCCCTAGCACCTTTACTTACCATAGGTGCAAACAGAGTTGTCAATGCCAGATGGCTTCCCATGAACAAGCTTTTCAGCTTCCAAGCTCCATTTATAAATCAGTGCCAGATCTTCAGCAGACAGAGGAAGAGTTTCACAAGTTGGAGCAGCATCACGGTGGGCACAGCAGCCAGGTTGGGCATCATTTTCAGCATTTAATGATGGAAACTTGCCTGCAGCTGCTAGAAGTGCTGCAGATATGCACACAGAGTATGATGCTGATGAACCCAGACCTGCACCAACTGGAATTGTGGTGTCCACTTTCAGTGATAAGGACTGAAGGCTAAATGTAAGACACATGTCATGTCATGCCTAAAGTATAGGAAGGCTTTACAGCTATAAACTGCTTTTACTGGCATAGTTTGGCAATGGTACTCACACATGCATCT
>NC_090886.1:34505934-34520934 GCF_036669925.1 Montipora capricornis
CTTCAACTACAAAACGTGCATTGTTTCACATAGCCGCCATTTTGTATTACTGCTGACCAAAGTTTTCAAGCTCGACCCCAGAGCCCATCGTTTCTTGCGATCACGTGGTCGGACTCCACCAACTGAGCCATAACATTTTGCACCGGAAGATTACGTTTAATCTCATTTACATGTTATGACAAATTGGCCCTTGTCGATATCACACGTTTGCATGTCCGTCAACAAACAGTTTTGACAGTTTTTCCCGGCGAAGAGAAATAATGACGCGCAATCTGGAATCGATCTGCCTTGTTTATCATTACTTGTCAATCTTGCCCAGTTCATTCTTGGGAACATTAATATGTTTCTTCTTCCCCTCATGCTTTTGCTTTGTTTTGTCATTTTTATGATCTTACATTGCCAGAAATCGTACAATAAAACATGTATAAGCACAAAAGCGCTTTAATTAATTATCAAGTGTTTCTGGTCTCTTTGTTCAAAACCCCTATAGCTCGAAACCCCGATAACTCGAAGTAGTTTCAATTTCCCTTTACGATTCGAGTTATCGGGGTTCAACTGTAAATCACTAAAGATCATACTGTAGGTCTAAGCACCGATTCGAAATGGTTAGCTTTCATAAATTAAAACTTACCTAAATGGCAGCTGAAATGGTAGAAATGCTGCCGAGGGGAATTGAAGAGAGATTTTAATAGGTCTAGAGTAGGGACGGTACAAAAGTGGACACCCAACTGCATCTCTTTCTGGACCCCACTCGGAAGAAGAAAGAAACAACTTGAAAAGGTTTTCACAGTGATGTCATCAAATTCTAAAATCAAAGTCGCAAGGTCTTCTTAATTTTTATCCAAAGGAGATTGAAGATAACCTGAATAATTTTTTTTTTTCAAGTTTCAGTTCCGTAACGTCTCCCGTTTCGAGAATTTCCGAATATTGTCACCTTGCGTGACACCATGACACAACGCTATTTTTGGTTGAAAAAAAAGTCTAACCCTTTAAATCTCAGCAGTTTCAGCCCTTCGAGTACATTAGCAGATGTGTTCAAACACATGTATTTTATCGCATGAGCGAAAAGCAAGCGCTTTCATCTCGAAGTGAGCTCCAGATATTTTGGCTGATTACCGGCGCGGACCACATTGCGCCTTCAACAGACTCTCAACAGGAGCCCATTCCATTCCCGTCACCAGAGCCTCGGATCCACCCAAGGCTCTGGGAAACTCTATGTAGGAGAACATGCGCCGTAGGGTTCTAATAGCCAAAATCTTCCGGCGCCTGCTCACAACTCGTGCCAACATGAATGCACTAATAAGAAACGATTTTGATTGTTCTTCATGGAAAACCAATGAGAAGACACTTTGCTTCAGGGTTCCCCAGAGCTCTTCTCTCCCTCAGTCAAGAGAAGAGCTCTGGGGTCGAGATTGGAGCCCATTCCTGCTTTAAATAAAGTAACTCGGAAACGATGTACCGCACAGACCTGAGAATTGGAGAGGTGGTTAAAAGATTTGTTTCCTACAACATTCCAAGTTCGGCCTTTTTCACTGAACGATTTCGAATTCATTTTTTTTTGTTGCGTGACGGTGTAAGTGTTAAGCCTTTCATGATACTGAGACAAGATCATACTGCGCATCTTAATTCCTCCATTCGCGCATAACCACAATTCCTTACGTCTTTCGAAGGAAAATGTGTTCTTCTCCCGATTAGAGAGCTGCCCAACCTCGTCCCCACGGCGCTTTTCCCTGGCTTTGGGGACGGGTTTAGGTGGAACGGGTTTCACCCAAAGCCAGCGAAAAGAGCCCTGGGGACGAGGTTGCGAGCTGCCGCGTTCGTTTCAGGCTCACTCACTGCGGCCATTATATACACAAACCTACGTGTCTCACCTTCTTTTGGAGTATTTGTTTCTAGTCACAACAGCGTACCTATAACTCTGTGCATTACATAGGTCCGCATAGCATACTTGTAAGACAAAACAGAAACCACAGGGCACTGCGCCAAAGCGGTTCGCTTATAGCAGTCTTGTTAGAACCTTGCAATTTCGCGGATACTTCCTTGCCAACGACTGTAGGCTTTTATAGATTGTGCTAGCACAATTTTTGGCATAATTTGATGAAACTAACATATTTCTTGCTGATTTTTAAAAAGTAGCACTGCTAGCATAATAAGTATATATTGATAAACCTGAGACCATTTTTGCTTACTATTTTAGCCGCACTCGCAGTTTACTAACACAGTGAGGACCTCCCTAGGAAGGTGGCAGTCTGTAGATGATGCTGGTCCACAACAATGCTGCGTGAACTTGGCCAAACGCACGCCACTTCTTGCAACATCCAAAAATGTTGGAACAAAAATTTGACAATTTTCAGGTGGGTTAGGCCAATCAATTGCAAGTTCAGTTTCGATCACCTCGATCGGCTCGATAGCTGTCATGATCTTGATTGGATACTTGAATCAAGTGCATTGATAGTGTCTTCGTCAACCATATGCGTTACCGGCACAAGTTACGAACCACTTTTTTCAGTGGAGGAGATAAAAGACGCGAGTCCGAGCACGAAGTTTACACGTGTCCTTAAAAAAACTGCTGAATGGAAGTAAACATTTGATAAGGAGTTGCAGTGAAACCTTGGTCTTTAACCGCTGACCGGTTGGCTCAAATGGTTGAGCATCGGACTGACTGTGCGGGACGTCGCGGGATCAAAACTCCGGCAGGATCAACACCAGGGGCAAGTTCCTGAAAGATGTAATAACTCTATTCCAGCGACAAATGTGCCTTATTCCGGCATGTTTATCCTCGGGATAGAGTTATTACACCTTTCAGGAATCCGCCCCAGGGTCTTAAAATTACTCGGAAAGTGCTGCCTTTGTAACATAACCCTGTGGGACGTGAAAAAGCCCAGACAATATTCGCAAAGTAGGGAACTGAGTTCCCGGTGTTGCGGTCTGTCTCTAGTTGAACTCCTATTATAATATATTCTTATTTAGGAGTATCTGACTGACGTATTAATGTTTTGGAATAATACCTCCTATGCGCATGCTCTTTGGGACGCGAAATCTGGTAATCCGTCGTTTTTATCCTGGCATTGTTGATAGGAAGCTCAGCCAAGAATCGTTTTTTTTTTTACCGTGGTATCGATCCCTTCAGCACGAATCCTGCACCTTTCACTGCAAACGTCATGGACAAAAACAACTGAACGAGTCTGAAGATCAATGTCGTTTCACTACCCTGCCCAGTTGCGTGTTGCGTGAAAGTTGGTGTAATGCAAAACTAAGTCACAGAACAAGTGCGTGTCTTTCAGTTTACCAATGATTGCATAATAAACCTGACCTTAAATCCATTCCTTACTGAAAGTGAGACTTACAGATTTTGGCTCACACCAGACAATTTTAAGGCCCGTTTACAAATGCGATTTTTGTCGCAGCAACTTAGTGTAAATTTTATCGCGCTCAAATGTAAACTGGATGCGATTTCAATGCGATTTTACAGCGATTTGACGGCGCGATAAACCGCGATTTGGGTGCAACTCACGGAAAAACAGTAACATTGAACAGCTGTTTCGCTACAGCTTTGTTTTGAAAACGGCAGCTAAAAGCGGCTATTTTTTGCGTTGACTCACCTGGTTTTCTAATTTGTAAAGTGAGCATAAGTCTGGGGACAATTAATAAAAAAAGAGAAATTTGAAAAAATACCGGTAAATGAGTCATTGAATTGCTATTCCATCATTGCTTTTAACGCCTGCAATGCCGCCGCTCTTTTAATCTGCACAACTGGTGTTAAAGATACATGGATAAGTTTGCCACAATTCAGTCAGTGCCCCTTCTTCATTGTAACTCCACGATCGGTTTTTTGGTCGCTTTTTCTCCGCCATGACGCTGCGTGCGGACAAATTTCCTCGTGATTCAACATCGAAAAATCTCAGCAAAATTGCACTGAGTTTCGAGCTAGTTCGAAACCAAGTAAAGCTATGCTCCTCGTAGTTATGGACGCATTTTTAGCAATTGCGTAGAGAAGCCTGAAAAATTGAGGACTTCAACGGGGTTTGAACCCCGGGGTTTTATTCCACACGGGAAAATTAGAACCCACAAATGAGCAGCTCCCAACTTTAGTGGCTTCATAGCTCAGTTGGTTAGAGCGTCGCACCGGTATCGCGAGGTCACGGGTTTAAGCCCCGTTGAAGTCCTAAATTCAGTTTTTCAGGCTTCTTTAAGCAATTGCTTAAATTGCGTCCGCAACTGCGAGGATCATAGCTTTACTTGATTTCATATCCGCAGTTCAGTATATGATTTTTTGTTCATACATTATTTCATTCATTAAGTTCGAAACCCTTGCAATATCGCGGCGTCTAATCGCTGTAAAAACGCATTCAAATCGCACCCGGTTTACACGTGCGATTTTCAACTTGCAACTTGAGCAAGACAAAATATGCGTCAAGTTGCTGCTACAAAAATCGCATGTGTAAACGGGTCTTTACTGCTGTTTAGGGGTGAATGGGTTAAATCCAGTGGCCTGAGAATTGGCTAACCGCAGGCCCGTTTCAAGGATGTTCAGTTAACACAGCAAGTCTTCTTTTTTGACATTAGCCCACAGCAATAATTTGTTCTATGGATATGTAAAATTTTACGACAAAACCAAGTTCAAGTTTAAGAATTAATAGGCCATTCCCCGTTCTTTTCCAAAGCGAGTCCCACGACATTGTCACTTTATAGACATCTTAAAAATCCAGGCACAATAAAGTGACAATTAAGATTACTTAAAATGCCCCTGTGATAGAAAGAAAACACTTCCTCTTTTTCCCTCAGATCTTGAACGAGTGTTAACTTAACACCTGACTGGCCGAATTTCGCGCTTTGACTTTTCATCCAAAGGCCGTTTAGGTTGAGTGTAAGTTTTGGATTTCAAAGTCCGCCATTACTCACGTTCAAAACTGACGGTTTGGACCTCGGAGGGTTGGATTTAAAGAAAAGTGACGTCAAAGGTTCACTAGCTTAGAATTTCAGCGAGTGAATGCAGCTTATTATAATATATGCTAAACGCGAGTTTAGAAGTCTGAAACCTCAAAACTCCCGTGATGCATATTTATTCTGTGGCGTACACACGCAGCATTCTTAAACTTGTGAGCCACTGACGTCATTTTCTCCTCGATCCTGGGGCCCGTTTCTCGAAAGTCCCGAAAACGTTTCGGGCCCGAAAAGCCACTTGTCAAACTACCAACCGCTTGTTTTGGAAAGCCGGTCTTTTAACTTGTTTTCAAGGTAACAAAAAGTAAACTGACTGTGAAGTTTGACGACTTAAATCCTCTCCGTTCTTGAGATACAAAGGGAATTAAGACACCCAAAAATGGCCCGTAAAGTCTCGGGACTCTCGAGAAACGGGTCCCAGCTCTCTCGAGATCTTAAAGTTAGTAACGGTGGACCATTAAATAGGGAAGATACCTATTAATGTGCCAACCAGCGTCTCAATGGATGTCGACACAAAGGGTCTTTTGTTCCTGTGGTTAGCACACTTGAATAACAAAAGCAATGTTTGTAAACAGGTATCTTCCCTATAGGAAAAGTTCCAGTTAAAATAAACAGGTGTCTTTTTGAAATCAAGGCTTAAAACTTTGGTCGCTTAGTGTTGAGTTAACATTGTTTTGAAATCCAAAGAAAACTAAGGATTGGTTTTTTGGTCACAGTGGCACTTTAAATTGTCCCGCTGAAGCGCGAGGATCACTTCTGTCTTTCGCCAGGAGCCCGTAAGTAGGAGCGAACAATTCCCATATTAGGCCTATGTCACGACATTTTTATAGACCGGTCTATTTTTAGACTATCTTTTCCGTAGAAAACAAAGCCGGGCAGTTCCTGTTCGGTGACACTATTACGTCAAGTTAGTTTCTTGTGACTGTTCATCGGGCTCCAGCGGGAGTCTCAATCGCGGGAAATTCAATCTAGAAATACGTCGGTCTGTGAAAACGCCGTGACAGAAATAAAGGGCTGTTATTCGCTCCTAGTCACGGGCTCCTGCTTTCGTACAAAACCCACACTTCAAATATACATTTCTTTCATTGATGAATATCGTATTAAAGAGAAACTTTGACATTTTAACATATTACTGATTTTAATATATTATTTTCAACATTAGAAGGCCAGATCATCAACGCAGCCACAGATACGTCGACGACATTAAAGCGCGGGAAAACCGTGAGTACGAGCGAGGGACCAATTTGTATGCTTATTATTGGCCGAAAGAGGAGTTTTCAAATGACCCACGTCGAAAGTAATAACGCGATTGCAATTGCTACGAGTAATGATTGGTTTAAAAATCTCGCGCCAGTTTATCATCAACCAATGAGAGAGAAAACCAAAACCAATCGCGACTTGCACGCGCCATTTTTCCCGCGCTTTGAACAAGTTACATGAAAATGTTGCGAATTTGGATTGGTTCATTGCGTTGTTTGCACCTGCTGTGATTGGTTGAAGTTATATCTTTGGTATTTGTTTTACGACACTCAATTGAAAACTGCTCTATCGGGTAGGCTTCTCGTAGGCTATTATTCTTATTCTTACTCCACTATTAAACCACACAACGAAACAAATCATGAAACCCGCTTCACAAGCGGCCTTATCATAAGGAAGCTTTAGCAACCGACGACAGCAACGCCTATGCGTGAACACCTCACCTCAAAATATTATTTCGCATTATTGTCAATAATCTACCCTAATTTAAATAACAGAAAGGCTATCGTGCCAAACGTCAGCTTTCTTTACGGTGGTCAATCTGCTATATCAACGCAGTTGATAACCCCATTTCTGTGATGCAAGTGCTTTACATATGCAAATCCATAAAACGCAGATCCCGTCTTATAACCCTTCAATGTTCATGTTACAGAACCCACACACGGTTCCCAAAGAATCGGGCACGGAGTTCCCGGTGTTGCGTTCTGCCCTCTACGGTTTATCATAGTTTTGCAGGATAAGGGCTACAGGGGAATCTTTGTTTACATTTTTTCTTCATCAGCATAAGGCTATTGTTTTCTAATCAGTGAGCCAAAAATAAAGTATAGAATATTAAAGTGCACTGCATAATGAGATATCTCTGAAAGTTTCAATCCGACGTACTAGATAATGTCTGAGCAACAATACTTTGAAAATTCGAAATTTTATTAAGAATGTAAGGGATTATTAGCGCTTTTGCCACCCAAGAATTTATCAGTTGTCGATGGCTAAAACTCGCTCGATATCAAGGCCAGAAGGATTATAATAATTATTGAAGATTTAACTGAGTTAAACACGTTTCTTTATTTATTTCTTTATTTATTTATTCACTTTCACCACAACAGAGAAACAGGCTGTGGTGGGGGTCGCACAACAGAGCGAGGCTCCAAATTAAGTGCGCCCTTTTACCCTCCCAACCATGATATAGCAGAGAAGACAGACCACAACGCCGGGAACTACATGCCCTACTCTTTGCGACAAGTGTGTGGTTTGTTTTACGTCCCACAGGATTATGAACATTGAAGGGTTGTGAAACGGGGCCCACGGTTTATCGTCCTTATCCGAGAAGACTAGAGAGTCTAACCATTTGCAGATGTAATTACAAAGGCAGCACGTTCTCCTCAGTTATTTCAAGACCCTGAGTGTTGGTCCGGCCGGAGTTGAACTCACGACCTTCCGCGTGACAGCCCGGTGCTCAACCAACTGAGTCACTGGTGCGCGGTCAAACGTTCTTACCATTTGAAGTCAATTAATAAGTAGCATGACGCCTTCTGTGAGCAAACCCGTATGTTAATGAAACAAAAATGTAAACAATGACGTCAGAAAAGACTTTTTTCACAAGCTGCTCTAAAATCCGAGTGTAAATAAAGATCCAGTGATGAAGATGACGACGACTATGATGAAGATCAAATGAACTTGCGACCAGTATGGATCCTACACAGTTGATGTACATTTTAACTGTGGACCGTCTCGACAAAATGCTTAGTGCTACATTTAATACAACTTGGGTTTAAGAATCATTTTGTCCTGTAGTTGTCGTCGTTCTTGTAGAAGCTTTGTGTAAGCACCAAGTAGTGTTTCACGATAATTAAATTGTACTAAGAAACTCAAAATTCCTTTGCTCATTAAGTTTGCATTTCTGTTGCCATTTCGTAGCCGTTACCGTGAGAGTTGCTAAAGCTCTTTAAAGGGACCGGAAGGATGACGCCCCGTACGAAAAACGACGGGGTCGACAGAAAGAATAATCGTCTGATTCTAGTAAAGGAGATCTGGTTTCTGTAGCATCTCGAAAACTTTTCCTTGTCCAGCCATACACGATGCAGTTTAGAAAGCCTTGCATGGGTGCGGTCAGACCCTGTTGACCAAAATAGAAAATTGGTTCAAAATGAGGAAAAGCTCGAAAGATGCATTTGCGTAAGAAATCTCCGATGTTCCTTTCGATTCCGCATTTCTATGCTTAGCGATTAGTTTTTTAATATCTTATGACTCATTCTCAGCCAAAAGGGGAATCTTTGTTTTTGCCTCATATTGCCTCAAACTTAATTATATTGCACATGCGTTCGCTTGAAATGTGTGAAAACGAAACACAGCATACGTAGGTAAGCTCAATGAAATTTGCAACGTCTGGCCAATTAAAGCACTCGTGCCAGATTCCCTGCGTCTGAGCATTTGAACAAAATGGCGGATGCCCCCTGGTTACTTTTGATTCTTATGTCGACGTTCGTTTTCACTAGCATCAGTTACTTATGCTTGCGCTTTGTGCTTGCGTCGCGAGTTAAAACCAGGCTTAAGTACTTCCAATAAACTAGCATTGTCGGCTAGGGGCGTAGAATCACTTACTTGAAATACGAATAAGATGAACCAATGATGCATAGCGGATAGCTTTATTATGTGTGGATCAATGTCACAGGACGCAACCACCAGTGCTACAAAACAAAACAGAATCATGTTTAAAAGTCAGTGTTTAGTCTGAATTAGGGAGGGCAGCCACCATGTTGATGACAACGTATCCTGCACTGAGCAGCACTGGCGTCAAATTACGGGCCCCGGATACCGTCGTATATGAAGTTACGATTGTTCACCACGCCGCCATCTTGGATCATTGCCAATAGCTCATCGCCCTTCCCCAAACTATACATTTATTTCTCCTCTAAATTTCCTCTGCTTCAAAAATTCGAATATTTTTCGAAGACTGAATACTGAGCTTAGGGCAGCGAGTGTAAGCCTTGTCCACACAAATAATTTACTTTGCTATTGTGGCCGAGATATTATTGACGTCACCTACTGATAGTGCTGTGGCAACCACATCCTCAATAGACGCCAGAACAAAGAGTTCGTTTGTTCCGCTGGTTGGAATATTTGAATCGAAACCATAAAATCTTTGCAATTAAATTTTTCTTTGAAATGGGCACGTTTTTATACACCTATTTCCAAAATGACCGTCATTTAAATATTCTCTTGTTTTCATTCAAATTAGCCCTTGCTGCCTCGTTCTTGAGCTTAAAATTCGAAAGAATAGATGGCTTCACTCACGTGACTTGACGGGCATTTTGGTGTCCAAAACAATAGAAAATATTTGCGCAGAATTTGCATAAAAATAGAGTTCAGTCCCCAAGGGAGAGGATGTCTATTGTTCTAGTACACCAAAATGGCCGCTGTGACGTCACGTGAAAACCATCTATATTTTGCCTTAAACGAGGCATCAAGGTCTAATTTGAATAAAAACAAAAGAATATCGAAATAGCGGCCAATTTGGAAAAAGGTCTATTTCTCTATTCACTTAAAGTGCAACTCTGACTAAAAAAAATAATTCTCTTTTTCTTTGAATTTCAAAACTTCGTTACTAACTACCACTGAGTGACCAAGGTTTTAAGCCTTGATTTCAAAGACACCTGTTTATTTCAACTGAAACGTTTTCATTTTATTCATGTCACGTATGCAGTAACCCAGCTACGTGAGATTCACACTACCTGGTGTAGGCGTCACAACGTGACTCTCTAATCAAGCAAAAGAGCAATACATGAAGTTCTTAGGTTTCAGGGGACACCTTGCTGACACAGTTTTACTTGACACATCGCGAAGTTTATGCAAAGTATCATTAATCTCATTATCTAGCTGCATAGGCTACTGGGTGACATGCCTATGCAAATTACACCATCTATCATCGTTAGTTGCACAAACGCATGCAAGATTACCTGGGCCCCAACAGACTAAAAACACTAATATGTAAAGGAAAATTCTGTTACGTATGGCATCTATATTGGCTCGCTGAAGGTCTGTTAACACGCCTGAAAAAACATAAGACAATGACAGGTTTTCATGTGCGAGTTTAAAAGACAGATCGGGAAGCTGATTTAGACTGGGACCTAATACTCGAATAGGCTGTGAGCCAGCATGAGCCGGGAAAGCTGGCAAGAAGAATGGAGCGAATTATTAAAAGCGACTTGTCCTCACCCCATTCTTCAACGCGCTGCCAGTTCCTTGCTCGATACGTACCCCAAACAGGCGAGTCCGTTTGCAGACTAATAATCGAAGGGGGTCTGGTTAGGAGTTGGCCGCACGCGATTTTAGCGCCAAAACAATTCCAACGAAACGCGCATTGTGTGTACACAGGGATGGCATTTTTTTGTCCACTTGTGGTTCGGGTTAAGGTCAGCAGAAGTTATTATATTTTCCACCTCGGATATGACGTTTATGATTGGTTCAATAAGTCTCGGTAATAAAGTGTCTAATCGGCGTGGGTGGGTGGGTCGTGGGTCCCTGACCCTAACCCTTTTCTTTATCAACGAATGAAAATTGTCGAAACAGACAAGACCTAAGACAAATATGGACTGAGCACTGAGGGAGCTAATATATATATATATTTATTTTTTATCTTCAAACAAACAGGACCCACCACCCACGATCCACGACCCACCTACCCACGACCCACCCACCCACGCGATTTAGCCTCACCCCTCGCTAATCAGCTTTTATGAACGCGTCCAGAGTAGCGAGGCGAAAAAATTTGCGGAGGGAAATTTTCCAGGTTCCAAGCCTTCATAATACATTAAAATTTAATAAAACTACCTCATTCGGGCTTATTTGCAATGGGATTGAGTACAGCCAACTTGACTCTACGCGACACGACCTGCGAGTTCATTGAACGGCTTCAAGAACATTCAACAAAAAGCGCGTCCCTCTGGAGTCCAAACAAAGGTTCAGATTGTGTGAGGAGAACATTAGCATACAAGAAAAACAAGCTAAAGACTTTTAATGAGGCTTTAAAAGGGCTACTACGTGGTGTAAGCCTCGCACAAAACGAGATCGCACAAAACGTCCCGAGAGTTTTAAGACAGCTCTCGGGACGTTTTGTGCGCTCTGTTTTGTGCGAGGCTTACACCACGTAAGCTCATGCACGTCGTGACGTTCTATCGGTGACCTGATAGGCTCTTCCGCTATTGACTATATTCGTATTCTCAGAATTGGACTGGAACTAGCTTGCAATGGAGGCTAATTCGGGGAAATATATTAAAAAGTATTTGCATTTGAAAATATTTCCCCGCATTAGCCTCCATCGCTAGCTAGTTCCAGTCCAATACTGAGAATACGAATAAAAAAAAATCTGAAACTGAAAGGTAGAGGTTACATGTGCTTAATCTAAAGCAGCTTGCACTCCTCTGATTTACGATCTTATGGAAATGAGGAAATGATCTAAGACAACTAGAACGCTCACCTGAATACACCACAGCCTTTCTAAATACTCTGAGAATCATAAAGTACACCAGCTGCAAAGAAAGTTACCAAAACTCAATTACAATTGTGTGCCGTGGAACAATTTTCATTAATGAAAATCCCGCCAAAGCTGAAATAGACCCTTCGTCCAAAATGGAGGACGAAAATTCAAAAAAGTTAAAATCAAAAATGTATAACCAGCACTAGAAAGAACACCTTTACTTTGGTAACCCTGCAAAGTTCCAGCGTATCTGGTGTAATATCAGCTGAGAAAATGTAACTTCAAAAATGAAAAATTTACAGACGTTTGTACGACTGGGGTATGGAGTATACCCCCAGTCATACAAACGTCTGTAAATTTGTCAAATTTCAACTTACATTTTCTCAGCTGATATAACACCTAATACGCAGAAACTCTGCAGGGTTACTTAAAAGTAAAGGTCCTCTTTATATTTCTGGTATCAGTGTTTCATTGAGTTCAATTTTAACTAGTTCAAATCCGTTGCCGCCATTTTGGAGAAGGGTCTATTCATCCAGTCTGATCGTTACGATAAGCAATACGAATTTCCACAACAAAAACACACGTCGACAAGCCTGTCGGTTGAAGTTGGGCCTTTAACTCTATATCTGTCTGATTTGATTGTGACACTGTAGGCCTCAATTGCCATTGTTAAATGTGCATTGTGTATTTAAATTTGTTTTTAACAAATAAACTTAAACTTAAACTTAAACTTGAACTTGACTCCATAGCTCTCCATGTATTCCAAGGACTGGCAAAAAGGACACGGCTGTAGGCAGAGTCTAATTTGGCAGTCAGAGAACTTTCTAAATGACTTAATATCCTCTTAATCCAACAGTTGTTAAAGTCCTCCATTACCAAAACAAGTCGAGCTTTTAACAGCGTTAAAGGGGCTAGGTTACGCAATTTTAGGCAATTTCAGCACTGATCGAATGGTCATAGAATTAACTAAAATATCAAAATAACTGTTCAAAACTATAGAAGAACTTTAACAAAACACAGGGAAGCCAAGAAGGGACATGGATAGACAAAACTGGAGAGGATTGAAATGGATTGAATTTGGGTAAATTTGAAAAACGTCGGCCCACCTTTTTTCAAATTTATATCAGTCTATATCAAAATGTCATTTACACAGCTGGAAAATCATTCTCAGTTGTTATGTGGCCGTGATTTTGCAAATGAAAGACTCTTGCTCTGCCAATTTGACGTTGAGAGCTCATAATTAACAAAATTAAACAAAATTACCTAAAATAGCGTGACCTAGCCCCTTTAAAATTGACTGATGCTGCCTAGCCAATACACAGAGCCGCTGCATTCCTTTCTATTAATTTTGATTGGTTACTAGAGAAATAGTAACCAATAATAGGTAAATTAATAACGCCCCAATAAGGTGAAGTCTCCAATAATTTTGCAACTTGTCGCACTTCAAAGGATAAAGAAGCAAACGATATAGTTAAATTATCAAAACAAAACACTATAAACAACAAAATTGTTTATCTTTGGAAATACTTTGCTTACCACAAGTGTCACCATGGAGATGGAAAGTGAAGAGGTTAGTGCTATTGATCCATATGGGGACCACCAATGGGAATCAGCACTCTGAAAGAGGAAGTTATTATCAGAATTCATCTTACTTTGGTCAGCTAATTATTGACAAAAACAAGTAGGAGGAACATGAAGAAGACAATATTACAGTGATACAGAGACCTGACACAGCAATTAGCATTGCTGCTACACTAACACAAGCAATGAAAGCCATACAGGGTGGATGCGAAAGACAAAGACAATCACTCAAAACTGACACTAAACAAGTTGGTAGAGCAACTAGTCTGCTGAGAGTTCAAGTTATATACCACTACAGGTGAATAAAATGATTCTAGAATATGAAATGTCATATGTATTTGAACTCATATTATTTAATAATAATAATAAGAATAATAATAATAATAATTTTAAAAACTGATTTGTAACCAGGTGGTTCCATGGTAAAGTATAAAGAATGTTACACTGGTTAAAAATATTATTGAAAAGATCTTAAAATCCCAACGTTTCGGCTACTAACATAAGCCTTCTCCAGGGGTAATAAAAAGATATAACGAAGTGACAAGTGTATTTAAAATCGCGTAGGTGCTAATAAAAGACAGAATATATTACAAAATCAGTTCTTGTCCAATAACGCCAAGGCCCTGTACAATTGGGGCAGGTACATGCCATCATCGCGGTTGAGCGGACATTTGCATGTGCGAACCCGACGCCTGTTAGAGGCATGGGAAATTGACACATGCATAAGTGCAAAAGTCCGCTCAACCGCGATGATAGCATGTACCTGCCCCAAGAGTACAAGGCCTTGGCGTTATTGGACAACTTCTGATTTTGTAATATATTCTGTTTTTTATTAGCACCTACGCGATTTTAAATACACTTGTCACTTCGTTATGTTTTTATTACCCCTGAAGAAGGCTTATGTTAGTAGCCGAAACGTTGGGATTTTAAGATCTTTTCAATAATATTTTTAACCAGTGTAACATTTTTTATACTTTACCAATAATAATAATAATAATAATAATAATAATAATAATTATTATTATTATTATTATTATTATTATTATTTCATAGTCATACTGCTCAGCTTAAGTTTTTAACAGCTGGTAAATTTGTGGTGTCGGGCAACAACAAGTTGCCAATGAACACCAAAATGTTTCTTTTCCCTGTCCTTTACATTTCCAATACTTTTCTTAGTATCCTTGCTGATCCCAGAAATGCAGACTTCTGGATTAAGGTAATTGATGTGTCTACTCCTCCTATAATAATAATAATAATAATAATAATAATAATAATAATAATAATAATAATAATAATAATAATAATAATAATTATTATTATTATTGCTCCCTTTTGGAAAATTACCCTATAGAAATGTATCCCAATGCATTAGACGAACTCTGATCGGCTAAGTATTCAGATGGCTTAAGTATAAACAAGCGATCCGAAAGCAAGCACGTAAAACGACGAAGCTAAAATTCTGTGGGACACTCCTATATATATACTTTAGATAAGGCGCCAGAGAATGGAGCAAACAAACCAGACATGACGATCTTTGATAAGAAGAACGAAGTTATCATCCTAGTGGAAGGAACTGTATGTAATATTGGACAGACCAACGATAGGAACGATTATAAGAAGAGAAAGTATCTGGATTTAAGACTGGGTCTCCGAAAACTCTATCCTGACTATGAGATCAAGCAAACCAATATAGTGTTTAACTTCCTGGGAGATTTCAACATCACCCTAAAGAAAGAACTCTCTGA
>NC_090886.1:34528434-34543434 GCF_036669925.1 Montipora capricornis
AAAAGGAAGATTTGAAAGGACATATGTCCTGTGAATAAAGAAAAATTATTTCCAGCACTGCTAGTTCTCCAGAAGATGCTTTTGTCTTTACGCCCCAAGTCTGGGGCTAAGGCTAAGCAGTGTTTCCACCTGCAGAGTTTGAATACCATCACCTCGCATGTTGTTCTGATCACATCAAGTCAAGAATTATTATTATTATTATTTCCTAATTAGCCAATAAATATACAAATCTCTATACAAGTTTCATAAACTTTGGTCCTGTTCTTTCCTCTTCCTGTGTTACTCATGCTTAAGGTTTGCAAAAATAAAATTTAAAATTTAAAATTGACTTTGAGAAATCTTCTGTAGTATATCCTTAAAATTGAGAATCTTATCAATTCCATTTTCACACAGGTTACGAAAATAATTTAGCTAACAAAGTTTGGTAGCTAAAACTGAAAACATCTAGTGATGGTTTTGTTTTCCCATAATAGTGTCTTTGCATTTCTTTAGTAATTCATTCAGTTGTTTTCTCATTGAATAGTTCTCATAGATCTCATTTTAATCATCCTATCGTCTGGTATCACTCTCACTTTATGTCCTTGTCGTCTTTCTCGCAACTTGAAGCAAAGCTGTTGATATTTATTATTTATTTATTTATCATTATTATTACTATTCTCATTACTATTATTATTGTTATAGAGCCACATGCATGCTTAATGTCCATATCCTCAGGACACTCAGCACATGAATTCTTCCCCATGGAACCCTGAAGATTCCAAAAGAATACAAAATCCACGGATCAGACAATTACAGAAAATTATAAACATACCTTGATTTTTGGGCGATCAAAAAGCAGAAGACAACTGGAAAATAAAAAACCCTTGATATTAAAAGTCAGGGCAACAAATATTGAAGATTTCTTTGAAATGTCTGTTAGCCTATTAAAGATACAACTTTAAGATTTTTGTGGTTTACCGAATTCAACGCAAGCAAGTACCAAGCATCACCTTAAGATAAATATTTGTAGCCAGGAAAAATAGCCCCTATAATAATGCCCATAGAAATAACATTGTTTTTTTTTCTCAAACCCGCTTTAAAACATTGGAAAATAACATACAACCTTGCTTTTAGTTATAGAAAGGCACAAGGTTTAATGCCGAAAAGAACATCGGAAAAATTTCGGCAAGACCAGTGACTTACAAAGTGCAGGAGTTTTGTAGTTTGTCGAATGTATGCCACCTAATGCTATAAATGAGCAATGGAAGCATAATACCCACAGGGATCAACCTAAGAAACAAGAAAAACAGAACATATATAGGTTGGTTTGAAATTTTTGGTATTTCTAGTTGAGACATGCAGTGGTTTCAATGAGTAACAGCAGCCAATAAAATAAAAAAAAGCATTGGCTACTTTACTCAGAGAAATTGAAGTGATTATAAAGACAAAAGAGAGAAGAGATCCTCACCCTTAACCCATTGACTCCCAGGGGTTCCCCATTGACGAGTAAAATTGTCTGGCGATAGACAGAGTAAAATACTCTGGCGATAGACAGAGTAAAATACTCTGGCGTTAGACAGAGTAAAATACTAAGTCTGACCGGTTTCGGCTGGTTTGGACGACAAAGGGTTAACCCATTGACTCCCAGGGGTTCCCCATTGACAAGTTAAATCGTCTGGCGTTAGACAGAGTAAAATACTAAGTCTGACCGGTTTCGGCCGGAACCTGTGAATTTCTTTTCTCATGGTAATCATGGCTAGCGGTATTGCTAGTGGACACGTACGCACGACAAAGTTGTCCAATAATTAACTAAAAATAATGATAATAATAAGAATAATCAATAAGTCCAACTTGGCGGCTGTTTACAGTGTACATCGTTGATATTGGACATCCATGTTATTAAATGGTCAACTGACACCTGTCAAAACAAGGTATCAGCTGACCAGTATCACTTGACCATATCGTGGCCTCAAGTTTAGAGCTCATTGAGGTCAGCTGTTTTTTGTTTTTTTTACTGCTTTTCGATTGGATTGCAGGCACAAGCCAGGTTAGCTTATCTTATTTCTGGTCCCTGCAAGGGCTCTGGGTCCAAATGGGCCCAAACAAACAAAAAGTGTCACAAAAAAAATGTGTTACTTCCGATTTTCTCCAAATTTGCTGTTTTAAATAAAATATTAAACCAATTAATCATCTACCAAGTTTTAGCCTAGATACTTAAAGAAATTGGCGCCCTTGATTCATTTGAGCAATTACATAATCGCTTTTTATGAACTGTTTTTCCAGGAAAAACCTCTGCTAAAGGATGGGAAATATATCGTAGAAACAATTTCAAGCAATTTTAGCACAGCAGCTAGAAAATAACATAAATTGAGGTTAGTGATGAACATAAACATTGGAGTAGCAGCCATTATTTTGAGCATGTTTTTTAAATGCTGCGTTCTACTTTGTGACCATCTTTTTCGCGTTCAAACTCGAGCTAGATCATCAAATCAAACCAATGAAAATTCATCATTGGGGCTTAAAAAATCGAAAGGTTTGGTCAAAAACGGCTTTGAACATCTGTTCACATTTTTTGCCTACAGGAAGACCAAAGCGTAATTAATTATGCAAAACACAATTGCCTTATTTTGTTTGTCGTTATAGAGAAATGCTCTTTTTGCTGCCAGGATCCTTAACCTTTGGTTAAAGGAGTTCCAGGGACTCCCAAAAATAGATTTGGAGGGAAAACGGTCCGTCTTTAGGTGTTCTGATTACAAGAAGTTATCCCGGCTTGAGCCTGCTATCCAGTTGAAAACCAGTACCTGGTATAAAGCGGTCAACTTAACAAAAAAACAGCTGACCTTGATGAGCTCTAAACTTGAGCCCGCAATATGGTCACATGGTACTGGTCAGTGGATGCCTTGTTTTGACAGGTGTCTAATATGTCTAATATCAAAGATGTATGCTGTAAACAGCCGCCACGTTGGTGGTATTGATTATCATTATTACGAGGAAAATTTTGCAAACACGCGATCCCCAGAGGTTGTCTTGACAAACCCTAACCTCCACTATGACAGGTGAGCGTACGTATGTTGACATCATAACCAAGATTTCTTGCATCGATAGAGCTACCAAAAAATCTTACCCATGGTGCTCTACTGGCGTACTTTGCATGCCTTAGCTCCGCTATAAATTCTGAATGTTTGGATACTTGGAAATCTTGCCTCCAGCCAACAGGCTCAATCACATTTTATAATTAAAGTATTATTATTATGTAGTGGTTCAAATTTTTTCTTCAGTTGACTGTGCAAAAAGTTTTCAAACCAGTTCAATTTTGATTTTTCTTTGTCTAATAGCATTCATTATCATAATCCGAAACAAAGGGTAACAATTTATTGAACTGGTTTGCATTACCGTACATGTATATACATTGTACAGTACATGTATTTCAGTGATAACTGAGATTTTAGTAGTGAGCCAATCAAAATTCTGGAAAAGCATAATTTGGATAATGGTCTTTTTTTTCTCAATATCTTTCCCTGCCTCATTCACATTTTGACTTACCAACAAACAGCATAGCCAATTCTGGATATCCAGAGGTATGACCTGGTTGTAACATGAACCTGCAGGAGTGGATAAAAATTTCATGGGAATATTAAGCTTTGTTTAAAGGCAGCTAGGTTGCTGGATAAATATACACACAACATTTTACTTAAGGTGATTTATTGTTATTATAATATGCAATAGAGAACACTAAATTTAATTAGTTTTTTGAATTGTTCAGCTCATAGGAGTAACAAAATGGGCTGGTACTTACAGAAGAAAATTCTAAATTGTTGATACTGTGAGTTTTTTCACACAGTCTAAGAAATGCATTTAAAGCATAGTTGGTTGTCAAAAAGAAAGAGGCTATATGGGCAATCTGAAAAAAATAAAGAAACCAGTTGACATAATTCAGATGATTGACTATTGTCGTAAGAAGAACACAAATAAAACTAAAATGAACCACTCAAACCATTTAGTTTTATTATTAGAATAATAATATAGGCTTATAATGGTAATATTAATATAACAGATATTCATTTAATAATACCATTTACTACTAAAATATATATTAATCAACTTTCTTAGTTTTCAGAGCTAAAAAAAGGACAATAGTTAAATTTAGTATAAACACACAGCTAATAATATAAAATCATGCGCTCTCATTGGCTCGCTATCTCGGATTATCAGCCGATAATTACCTCGACGGACAAAATGGCTGCCAGTAGATGTTTTGCCACTGTAAGTGAAGATGATTTCGCGTTGAAATGTTTTTTTTTTCTCTTTTTTGAAATAATCACCAGCCTCAGTGATTATCAGTGAATATTCACCTCGACTTCATCTCGGTGAATATTCACCGATGATCACTTCGCCTTCGGCAAATAATTGTTATATAGTTCACAGCTTTGGAAGGGTCTTAAAGACCTACATGTACCACACAAGTCTCCCATCACTAACTGGTCTTAGTCATATCCAGATCTAGTAATTTAGAGGAGGGCCACAAGGCTGCAGCGCCTAATGGTCACCCAGTCGTCTGGGCGCCTTACTTGTGAGCGCGGGCGACCAAATTTCTGAACGAGTAGCCCGAACGGGCACCTAACTTATCACAAGATGATTCATCCTCACTTTCTTGTAAATTTGACTCCAGCTGGAGATTAAACGACGAAAAAAGCCATATGGTTGGAGAGAATGGCAGCTATGCAAATTCCACTAATAAACGACTCTTCAGAGCGAGTTTCAATTGAATGTCGTAAAACCAAAACCAATTGAAAGTAATAATTATTACAGTAACTGGAAAATTGCTACGTCCACATCTTTCCTCTGTTTTTATTTTACGCACACAAAGGCAGTTAAATTCGCGTGTGTTAACTTGCGGAAAGCTACGCAACAATTAAGGATTATTACTTTGGCCAATCAAAAAGCATGGAGACAATCTAGTATTAATCAATAAAAACTTGAAGTAATTACATATAGCCAACACAAAGGGCAGGAAACTATGCATGTGTGAGGCATGATTGGTTTTGGTTTCACTTCTGATTGGTTGAAAAAAAGGGCACGAGAACTTTGAACCAATCACAGAGTGAAGTAATGCAAGACCAAAGCACTTCGCTAATTACTTTCGACACCAAATTGAAAACCGCTCTAACTTGTAAACATGGCCAATATTGCTAAGGGCTTTTGTTGCATTACCTCCTGGTAGCGAATGGAGACTGGGTCGCAATGTGATTCCCAAATGTGGAAAATTGCTATGTCCACATCTTAATTCCTCTGTTTTTATTTTACGCATGCAAAGGCAGTTAAATTTGCGCGTGTTAACTTGTCTTGCAGAAAGCTACGCAACAATTAAGGAAACATGTTCATTCCATCAGCTCTCAAGAGACTTACTAATAAAACGTGGTGCAATATTATTTGTAATGTGATTTCTTAACCGTGAATTAAATGCTGAAAGAAAATATTACTTGTTTTGATGATATCTGCACAACCATACATACAAAAATTATAATGTGCTGCATGAGCAAATTTCGAATCCTTTTTCCCACGTTAATTGCTGAAGGTTTACTTACTTTGTTTTTTTCCTGGTGACAGCAATGGAGCTCTCACAACAGGTAAGCAATACTTTCTGCTTCTCGTGTCCTCATTCAGAACTCAAGTAACGTAGGATATTACGTAATTAATCAATTCAGAGATACAATTAATTAAACATGCATTTCTGTGATGCGATGCTGTATCTCCCATTGATTGCTGCAGGTTCTTCCCTAACCCCAATACTTGGATCTTTATGCACTTAAGACGTGTGAGTGAAAAATTAACAAAAGAACAAACCACAATTAATTATTTTCAAGAATAATTGTGACTACTACCGCCCTTGAACTTGAAGATAAACAGAGTATAATTAAATTGGAAAAATGTGCGTTTGCTTTGTTTAACTTCGTTAAGTGCAACTATTACTTGTAACATTTACTGTCATATTAGGTACACACCAGTTTTTGGTAAGTCATCTGTGGCATGTTTACATCTTTTGTATTTATCTAGATTATAACTAAGGCAGGCCACTTGGGGGGCAGGGTTAATTAATTAATTCTGGGCTCTTGAAAAATTAATTACTCGGGCTGCTCTCTGATATTGTTTCAGAGTACATCCATGTGTGACTGACAAATTCAAGACTTCTTTCAATAATTACCTCACCAACCACATCCAAATAAAAGCAATTTGAATGCTCCCTATGGAACCAAAAGAGAGCTCCAGCAAGCCACAAAGAGGCCAGCATAAAGTCTGCCAGGGCAAGATGGAACAAGGGACAAACCTGTGGTAAATCATTGGAAAAAAATCAACTTTACTAAACATGCTATGTTATTTTATTAATCAAAATAAATAACGTCCATCTCCAACTGCATGTATTATTATTATTATTAAACATGCTGTTATTTTATTAATTAAAATAAATAAATTATGTCCATCTCCAACTACATGTATTATTATTATTATTATTATAATAATAATTACTATTAAATACTTTGACTTGACTGTATAATTGGAAAATGCATAAAATATAAATTATGAATGTGCACAGCAGTGTCGCTGAGCTTCCGTTTTACACAGAGATGAATTCTGTTGAAAGATTAAAAATAAAAGGAACCAAAAAGCACTCAATTATAAAATTAAATATCTTTTATATTCTTACTGGAGTTTTGTGGCGAGGTTACTTCAATTGACAAAAAAATAGACAAAATACATCCCCTTCGCTTATTTTAGCTGCCACTGTGTTTTTAACCACAACAAAACTAAGATAAACCATTACCACAAAATGAGACCAGATTTTGATTCCCACATTTTTGTAATTTAGGAATCCAATGGCTGCCGTATGCACACATGAATGGCATATTTCAAGTAATAGACACCTCTTACTAACCGAGTTTGAGGTCCATACTGTAAGTTACGAACTGAATTTTTTTCTCCTTTGATTTATGGCACAAGCATGAAGCGCATAGGCCATAAATCTCGAAAAACGAACTTAGGCCCCCGTCCACGCGCATCCCGACATTTTTGAATCTGCAACTTTTTCTTTCCGGATAGTCACCTTCTGTCCACAAGTATCCCACAAATTCGCTGGTGAATCTGGAACTTTTTGAATATGCTCTCCAAAGAGGATATTTTTTAATTTGGAAAGAAAAAGTTGTGGATTAATACCCGGATATACATGTGTGGATGGCACCTTACCTTCTTGACTTTTTGAAAAACATTGCTTGCAAGATTCAAACACTTTTACAAGTTTATTTAACATTAACAACATAAAAAACTTGCAAGAAAATGTTACATCAACATTTCAAAGTTAGAGAGCTGTACTGTAGAATACAGCCTGCTAAATTAGCCAATCATAGCGCACATTGTTTAAATTAAAACAATATTATTAAATTAGTTCTCAATTGAGACTTGTTAGCTATTTAATACATAATATCCAATGCAGGGTCAAAGAATACGTAAAATAGTTATCATAGTTATTTTGGAAGTGAAAAGTTGATTGATGACCACAAAATGAATCAGACATGAATTGTGCTCTAGATTGACATATTCTTTTAATCCGAAGGAATGACTTAATTACCTCTGGACTTCTCACAGTCTTCTTAAAAATTGCATAAATCAGCACTGAACTTGACCCTAGAATACTATTGCAAGAGTAATGAAAAGATTTTTAACAAAAAAAAAAGTCCAGTCTCTTTTTACTGAAGAGATAAAATTTCATAAATTTAATTCAATACACTGTACATGCAAATCAGGCAAATTACTACAGTACTACACTATTTTCAAGACATATTAGAACTGATCAGTTTTCCAAATCAAGAGATAGTTTAAATTACTCTGGCTCATAATGACAGTCACAGAAAAATGAAATACATTCAAGACAACTGCTGGAAAATGAATATGAGCTAGGGAATCATGCACACTTGGTTTTTATAAAATAAGACTTTTCCCTCTAATAGCCCGATTTACATGTAGATATTATTGAAATTCAGTCTTTGGCGAAAGGCATGCATATCCTTGAGGCTCCAGGAATAAACTCAGGTAAACCCCTTTATTCCATGAAGCCAGAAAATCATGTTTACCTTTTAGTTTAAATTAAATATGTATCAAAATTGGGTGAGTTTGAGTTGTGTGCAACATTTTTAAACCAATCACTGCATAACAATAATTGTTATGCAGTGATTGTGATATTATGATATTTGCCAAATCAATGGAAAAAAGGAGCAGAAAAGGGATTTATTTATAAGAACTTGAGTTTGTAGTCCAGGGCTCAGTTGTTCAAAAGCCGCGATTACCGGTAATGCTAATCCCAGATTAAAAATTACCCAAGGGGTTTATTTTTCTACTTCCAAATGAACTTGTTCCACGCTGATATTCAGCAAAACCTTACATTAGAAGAAGTCAATCTTGAAAAACAAAGAAAGGCAAAGGAAACTTTCACCAAAAATTATTTGAAAACATGAAACAAAAGTTAACGCTAATCCTGGGCCCAGAGTTAATAACTAAGTGTGTCAAAATAGGCCAGCAGCTCATGACATTTCACTAGCTACTAACAGTAATAATAATAATAATAATAATAATAATAATAATAATAATACTGAGGACAACAGTGACTCCAAATGACATCAGCATCCATCGCGTTTTTAAATACCAGAGGCTTTAGTTGACAGAAGTTGCAAGGGTGCCAATCAAACATAATGGCATCTTTCTTTAGAAGTGTTTTTTTGGGAGCTCTTGAGAAGTAATACTTCCTCTCTTCAAAGGATTTTAAAAAATTGTGCATAAATTTTGAAAAGTTGTGATTCCCTAACTTTTTGCCATAATTATTTAATAAATTACATAATTTACAGGGCATTTTATAAAATACCTCAAGATATTATCTCCTAGTATAACCTTTTTTATGAATTTTCTGTAGGAGAGTCCCAGACCTTCCATCATGAATGGTAGGAGGTGTTTACAACCAGTTACTTTATTATTACTATTATTATTATTATTACAATAAATTATTTATAAATAAGCCTTTTAAGGAGGCATGGACAGTACCTTAAGGATGATGTCAAAACATGAATAATGGCAATGATGGTTTTTTTCTATAATAAGAAATCAAAGATAAGAACAATTAATTATTATAATTTAATAATATTAATGACCACAATTGATAAAGTTGTTTATCATGGTGGCCTGAAAATGAATAGTAATTATTCGCATTGATATACCTGTATAGTTATTAATTCATGTCAATATTTATTCGATATTTTCAATCAACAAATTATAGTTATTATTATACATTGAACTCACTATCTCTTTTCTGATTGGCCGAAAGCGTAACAGTGAATTTTCGAAATCAGCACCTGTGACGTCATAACTGCAGATTATACAGTTATCATGTCAAGCTCACTCAAGGTCACGGGTTATCATGTCATTTATGGTCGCAGTGCATGATTTCTAAGGGTAATCATGTCAAGTTCGCACGCTTTCTGTTGCTTGCGGTCAGTGAAGAAGCCAAAAAATGACTTCCAGGTTTGTTTTCTTCAGTTACTTACTTACTGCTATTTACTTTCTCATCAAGCTTTTTTTCAATTTTTCACATATTGTCTAATGCTTAAAATTTTTTGTCAATCGAATTATGTGCCGCTGATTTGTATATGTTTACTTGTTGACAAATAAATAATTATTACCAGTTCCACTCAATGTCGTGACCATTTTTTTTTGTACAATGAATAATAAAACAATAATATTATTAGATTCAGTTTTTGTGATATCTAGAATAATCAATGCTGATTTTTCTGGATATCACAAAAACCTCATCCAATAATTGTTTATTATTTGTTGATTATCAGGGTTCTCTATAGAAGTTTCAATTGATAGCCGTTGCCGTACGTACCATTTTCAGCCATAACACTGCAAGTGATTGATACACTGATCTGGTGATCAAGCTGGTTTTAAATCAGTGACACTTACCAGTGACAACGGTGTTATGGGTCGAATTGAGAACTACGATTATAAAATAATATCTCTTTCATGGAGTCTGAAATCAACCCCCTTCAATCTGACAGGTCCTTTATTCCTGTGGAAATTCTAAGTTGGCCAATATTCTTTCCTAAACAAATTTCAGCCTCTTAAAGTTTTCTCCCTAAAAGATTCCAGTAGGTGACTTAAGTTAACAATTAGACCCGTAGCCCTTGCAGGCTACGGGTCAATAGCCCACAAGGCAAAGCCGAATGGGCTATTGACCCGTGGCCCTTGAGGGCGAAGGGTCCAATTGTTTTAGTATCACCCAACTAGTTGGACAAAAAAGACAATAATAAAGTTAGCAAATGCAAGTTAAAGAAATAGTTAATTGGGAATTAAACGAAAGAAAGCGTCACGCTTTTTGCTACTCCAGGACTATTAGTAGCGTAGCCAATGATAATGCAGGATATGCAAATAAGTCCACTAGTTGGGTGATACTAATAGTAGATAGTCTACATTCGTGAAACAACAGAATTGTTCATTAAAAAAACCTCCTAAAAATTAATTAGCAGACCATGTGTCATTCCATTCAATTTTTCACATTTGACAACCCACTAAGGATGGCAAAAAAGCATACGTGCCAACTCTCCCGGATTATCCGGGAGTCTCCCGGATATGGAACGAATCTCCCGGCATCCTGTACGGGTCATTAAATCTCCCAGATCTATAAAAACGACTTCGAACCTTTCACAGACGTTTCTCCATTCTAGACTCAAATTGCATCCCCAAGTTTAAAAAAAATCGATGTTTTCAGACTCGTTTCATTGTTTCTTAATGTATTTCTTCATCTCTGAGTTTCAAACACACATTGATAGAATAAGTACCCTGTTTCCCGCAAATTCACAATGGCGGCAGAATATTCTTGTATTCTGAAGGAGCTGCTAGGGGATGAGTGGGTGCGTTTAGGAGGGGAGGGGAGAGGAGGGGGGAGGAGGGAAGGGGGAGTGGATAGGTTGATCGAGGGGGGAGGGGTGGGGAGACCAGATGGAAAAAATCTCCAGATTTTAGATCTCCATAGGTTGGCACCTCTGAAAAAGGCATGCAGATATTTCAACTCTTTGCTAACAAAATATCAACTCTTCAGAATTTATGTACCAAGGAGGCTGACTTGAAAAAGGCGAACTACGATTTAATGTCTACCATCGTGAGGTTGGGGGGTTGAGTATAGAAAAAGGTGGAACAAAAACATTGCCATGTCACATGATAATAAACTAACTTTCTTATGGGAAAAAATCTAGCTGTGTATTGAGCAAAAATCAAGAAACACGAAGACTAATAAAGCAATTAGGCATTAATCAGTGACCGTTTTTCCAAATTTGTATTAAATTTAAGCAATTAAAAAACACCACGATACTAATTATGCTAACTAAGTAGTTTTTAATATAAAGGCCTTTTCTCAAATTTGTCTTTCATATACCGGATCCGAAATAATTAATGTCCATAAAACAAAAGAACGAAGCCAATAAGTTTACAACAAACACCTAATCAGAAATTTCTCAAAACAATGGTTCTTCTGTCTCGCGCCATTTCAGTCCGGTATGTAAAAACTTAATTTGGGAATGGATTAAAAACTTTGTTAGGAAAGAGCTTCTTGATTCAGATCAATACCTTTTGGTGGCTGTCGTCAGTGAAGAGGCATGTGATTGAAGAAATCACAAGAGGCATTGTCGAGTTTGTAGGGGACCCACCATCCATGTTTGAGGCGATTTGGTTGAACAAATTCCCACCAAACTATCGTACAGTCATCTGGAGATGACCATATGAAAGAGCCTGGTTAGGTTTGCTTCATATCCGATATTTTTTCAGTTTCATCTCGTTACGTATAAACGTCAACACAATAACCTTTCTCTATCTTCACATCAACATTTTCATATTTTGTTTCCCTATTTGTTAGTTACCAGTCTATCTCGCAAATCAATAGCATGGCGCGTGCTGTGTGCATGAACTCTACGAGGAATAAAAATAATCAACACTTTGTTGAAAATATCTTAAAATATCTTCGTTGCGATTTGTTAAAAGACAGACAAAAATGACGAAACTGAATGCTGAAAGACTTTCGGGGAAGCAATGTGTATCCAGGGTTCGATCATGTTATTTGAGTTTGTTTCCTCTGGGAGTCTCAGTGTTCCCTTCTCATCTGCAAACATCAAAATTTGATTAGATCCGTTCTGATTTGCCTGTGAGTAAGCGCCTGTTGAAGGAGAGATAACATGGCCAAGGCCAAGTTCTGAGAATGCAAAGAGTTCCTCCAACGCAATCTCCACCTGAGTTTCAAGAATAAACTATTTGGAGAGTTACGTTTCCTCAGTTTTTAGCTGTAGCTGTGAACGGCATGGGCTTTTAACAAACGGACAATGGAAAATCAAAGTATCTGTGAGACATATCATTGATGAAATGTAGAGCAGTGGGATATATATTCTACTACGACTTTTAAGACTTTAATTTTGATAACTCAATGGAAAATTCAGAACTACCCCTAAAACTAATAAAATAACAGCGACCTGCGACACTTGCGCTTGGCGCTTCCGTTTCTAGCACATTCGTACACCAGGAGTCATCTGCATACACCAATTACGGCCGCCCGAATGAAACCCGAAATTTAACAACCTATTGATCGAGTGATCCGGGTAAGTGATCCAGTGAGGACTTGAAACCCCTCCCCCCCTCCCCCCCCCCCCCCTCCCCCGCTATACCTTTGAAGCGTGGTGGTATAGAAGAATCTTGCGGATCAGCTGACCTGATGGGAGTCTTGGAACAAGCAGTATAGAGGATAACGGCTCAAGCACAGCATGTGACAACTAAGAAAGTGAAACTATTGATGTAGCATTGGACATGTTTTGAGAAGGAACAGCACAGGTGAGCTCCACAAGTTGTTTCTGGAAGGATATGTGGAAGATGTCCGTGCTAGAGGCAGACCAAGGAGAAAAAATAGAGAGTTTCGAAGCAAGCAACCGTGGACAATTTTCCAGTCGGTGTACGTTGGATCAGTGGCTTGATCTGATCGGCGTTATTTCAAGTTGAGAAACTAAATATTTTAATCAAAGCCGATATAACGTAGATTTGATTTTAGTGATGTACTATATTTCGGCTGGCCAAACCAGCCTTCTTCAGGTACAATGAGAGTTTACATTTAGAAGCAATTCAATAGGGGGGGGGGGGGGGGGGAAGGGACTTCCATATTCAAAGGACGGGGGTGGTTGTCGGAAATTTTAAAATGAACCCGTAAGAGGTACCAAGATCCCGTCTTGTGGGCGCGGCATGGAATTGTTTTAACCCTTAAGAGGTTTAATGAGACAAAATTAAAAATTAGTTAAAGGGGCTAGGTCACGCAATTTTAGGGAATTTTAGAATTGATCAAATGGTCATAGAAGTAACTGAAATGACAAAATAACGGCTCAAAACTATAGAGGAACTCAAACTAAACACAGGAAAGCTAAGGAGGGACAAGGATGGACAAAACTGGGAAGGATTGAAATAGATTGAATTTGGGTAAATTTGAAAAACGTCGGCCCACTTTTTTTCAAATTTACATCAGTTTATATCAAAATCTCATTTAAACAGCTGGAAAATCATTCTCAATTGTTACGTGGCCGTGATTTTGCAAATGAAAGACTCTGGCTCTGCCAATTTGACGTTTAGAGCTCATAACTAACAAAATTAAACAAAATTACCTAAAACAGCGTGACCTAGCCCCTTTAATTGTCAAATGTCTCCTGTCAATACCCTAAAGGGTACCGCTAAATCTCCCACTGTGGACCAACATTGTTGGGTGTTATAAAGAGGACTCTTGGTGTTATAGAGCGGTTTTCAATTGACTGTCGAAAGTAATTCGCGAATTGCTTTGGTTTTGCATTACTTCATTCAGTGATTGGTTCACCTTCAATTGAGGGCTGACTCAAGGAAGGAAGGAAGGAAGGTTCAAAGTTCTCTTACTCCATTTTTTCAAACAATCTGAAGTGAAACCAAAACCAATCGTGACTCGCGCCTGCACATTTTCCCGCGCTTTGTGACGGCTACGTGTAATTACTTCGAGTTTTGATTGGTTGAACAGATTGTGTCCGTCCTTTTTGATTGGCCAAAGTAATTTCTTTGGTTTTGGTTTTACGACACTCATTTGAAAACCGCTCCATGTTGTTTTTGTTTGCATTGGTCAGCGCTAAGAACACGCTGGCCACAGCCAAAAATAAACACAGTCGCGGTAATGTAATGTTGTAACCGACCGAGAAAATCAGTGTCTAAATTCCATCAAAAAATATCGAAAGGAGGACTTCTTTCAAGGCATCTCCCGATGTCAAGGGGGAGTATACATGCCTTCAACACCAGGAACTCAAACTATGAACGTTTACGAAGTAGTTGTTTCCCCAGTACGATAGAAATGCTTGATTGTATTCTTTAGGATATTCAGGTGTCTTTTTAACAGGTTTCTCTTGGCAACCATATCTTTGAAATTATAATTCTTAGGACTTAGGTTATTATTATTATTATTATTATTATTATTATTATTATTATTATTATTATTATTATTATTATTATTATTATCTATAAGTTTTATTATGTAATAGTTTTGTAAGTTATTTCTTTAACGACTCATGTACCAATCCCACCTTGTGGCTTGCATGCAATTTTGTACCAAAACCTACCGTTGTAAGAATGTCGTAATTCGGTTAAGGAGGCTCGAAAGGGTTTCAACTCTTAGAAGGCACTCTCTTTAGATCAAATGACGCTACAACACTGTATCACATAACAGCAATGTTATGGTACCATATGAAACACTGATTATTTCCAAACAAGGTGTGATCATTATTGTGATGTAATAAGTTACTGTGGCAGCTGGAAAGCCCAGCAAAAACACTCTATATCTTGGATTTAGTTGCTCATATCTCAAAATAGAACTCGGTGAAACCCCCCCCCCCCCCGCCCCCCGCGCCCCCTTTTTTATTGCTGAAAAGTTATTAGGAGGCCACGATG
>NC_090886.1:34548434-34588434 GCF_036669925.1 Montipora capricornis
TGGGCTCCTGCCCCAGCATAACACATGGCTACTTTGCACGACAATTTGAAAACCAACATGGCGGCCCTCGTAAATAAGGGACAGAGTAATCTAAATGGAGGTTTATACTTCATTTGGAGCAAACTGATAATGAAGGATAGCCCTTCATTTCAGGAGGAGATCGTGTTGTCCCCGGGGAATCTTCCCGATCCGCTCCACCGGTGACGTCACGTTTGATTCACGTGAGGACGACTGGGAACTAGGCTGGTAATTCGACATTAAGTTCGTCACGCAATCTACAAAACCGGCGTGACGAAAAGAATGTGCGAAAGGTTAGTCATTACAGTAAGGGCGTGCAAACATGAGATTTTCAGACAATCAGGGAAGACTTTTTGCAATTCTAACACATTCCCGGACTTTTAGAAGATCAGTTCACAGACTATACGTTCCAAAGTGTAAAAGGACGAACGGAGAAATTACAGAAGCGGTGAGGAAAATTGACGATTTTATTTCGAGAAGCAGACGTCTTTTTGTTGTGACGGGCGCCGGAATCTCTACCGAATCTGGTATAAGAGACTACAGATCTGACAATGTAGGATTGTATGCGATAACCGACCAAAGGCCTATTCAGTATACAGATTTTCTAAAGAGTGCTGCTAATAGAAGGAGATATTGGGCAAGAAATTACGTAGGATGGGAAGAATTTTCCAACAGGCAACCGAATGAAGGCCATTTTGCTTTAGCAGATTTGGAGAAAGTTGACAAACTTTACTGGCTCTTGACTCAAAACGTCGATGCTTTACACACAAAAGCCGGTTCCCAACGGGTTTCAGAGCTGCACGGATGTGCCCACAGGTATTGTGTACGTAGAAAACGAAGACCGAAGAAGCACGAAAACGAAGAGCCCAAAACACGATACTTAAGGACCCAAAACACGGAATTCAAGACCGGTGTATGAAAATAAGAAAAAGGAAATCAACATACAACAACAACCTTCTTTGGTAGAAAGGGCCCAAAGGTTAGGGTTAGCTGACCCTTCTGGGGTCTTCGTTTTCGTGGTTTGGGATCTTTGGTTTTGTCATTCTGGGGTCTTCAATCAATCAACCAATCAATTAATCAGTCAGTCAGTCTGTCCGTCCGTCCGTCCGTCCCCCGTTCGTCTGTACCCCTCTCCCTCTCTCCATCCTCCATCCATCCATCCATCAGAAGGCAGTACCCTGTACTAATGGGGGTGGGGTGGGGCATTTAATTAAACTAAGCTAATTCGAAAATTAACAAACACCCTACCTAGTCACGTTTAAAACTACATATAAAACTATTTACTAGTACTGTACAGGCAAAAGTTCTCAGTTATTATTTACTGCGCCTTTCAATAACATGCGGACTCTTAAATTCAAAGGCCAACCGACAAATGCGTTTTTCGCTACCGTCAATCAAATGTTCGGCGGCTCCTCTGAGCTTCCGACTACTGTCGAGTGCGTAATAATCAAATCACATTGTTAAGCCCAGTTCAGTCAACAAAGTCGGAAGCTGGGAGGAGCCGACGAACATTTGATTGACGGTAGCGAAAAATGCATTTGTCGGTTGACCTTTGAATTTAAGAGTCCGCATGTTATTGAAAGGCGCAGTAAACTACATTAATTTTAATCTTTACTTGTAAGTCAAATCTCGGAGGTCAGGTATTGCACAAGGCACAGTCATCACAATAACTATTATTGCGTTCTATCTTTGACAAAATTATTACATGTATTAGTGTAAGACAGATTTGCCTTTTGAATGAGTACAGAGATGGTTGGTTCTTATAGTTATCAAAAGTTGGTTTCATAGTTTGGGTCCTAGATGTCTTGCAGAATGCTTTCAGTAGCTCATGTAAATCTGGGAACAAATTTTTAACACTTTGAGGGGACACCATGCTTCACTTTGAACATCATACAAGCCTAAGAGCTTTAATGAATGTTTAGGATTCTTTTTGTATGGGTAAAACAACCTGTGCTTGTGGCCTGTGCTTTGTACATGTACCTGCCGTTCCTGACTATGCCTGAGTTTCCTCTTATCACTGGGTCGACAGAAATGCCAAATTATGCTGACTTGGTCGTCATCCTGATTATTGGTAATAACATGGTATTTGGAAAGGTTCCCCTTAAGTGTACATGTACGTGTGACTCATACCATGATGATTTCATTGCATTCATATTAAAATTATCACTGATAGTTTTGCTGATTTCAAAAAGCTGATGGTCATCCACGTACATACTTAAGTTCTTGTTAATTTCACAGACTAAATCATTAAAAAATATTCCACAATAGTGGTCCAAACACTGTACCCTTTCAGAGGGCAATATTAGCCTCAGTTAATAAATATTATTCAGGGTGAGACGAAAATGAAAAGATGAGGTTGCCCTTTGGGCAAGCTGTTACTTGTAGTTACTAGCCCGAAGGTCTGAGGAGCTAGCCCGAAATTAAATTGTTTATAAAATATATTTCGGTCGCTTTTGTAACCAGAAAAAGTCATGACGTTATTTACGGACGCGGTGCAAAACGTCACGCTACGATAATTTGGCCTCATAACATTAATACATTATCATTTTCTCTCAGGAGCTTTCTGCTACACACTTTTTGGTATAAAAGCTCAATTTATCATCAGAAAAGGGGAACCAACGGTGCTTATCGGGCAAGCTACGATAAGAAAACGCTAGCCCGACAAGTCATTCCACTATCCCCGGGCTATCGGACAGCACTTTCGTCGCGCCCTGATTATTGGTCTCCAGAACTATTTTGAGATGCCAGGTTCACTCTGTTGAAGCAATCACTTATTTTTAAGTAGCTGTATGCTTATTAACAATTTGATTAAATTCTCTTGAAAGCCATATGCGTTAATAGTTCACTTAGCAACAGAGCTGGATGCCTAGAGTCAAAAGCCTTAGAGTCTTCGTCATCTACACTACCGATTTACCCAGGCTACACTTCCACAGGCTGCCCAGACTTGTAATCAATGTAATCTTTTAATTAGTTCATTTTGATATAAATGCGAGGTACTGCATTTAGCAAATAATTCTAAGTGTTAGTCTGCAGACTAAGGGTAAATGACCAGTCAGTGCACATCATGGAAAAATCCAAACCTTAACTATAGCGCTAACCTTTGCCCTAATTTTTCATTATTATTGTGTTAGGCCTAAGGTTAGCCTTTTTCTGGTTTGGGTTGCTTTCGTATGGTGCACTTTCCCCCTATTATTTATCCTTTTTCTGTAATAATTGTGCTTAATGCTACTGGTATTGTAGAATGACTGTTTTAAAACAGATGATCAATTTGCATTTTTTCTGGTGTTACTTAATGGTTGTCCTTGTTTCCTGAAGGCAATTCAAAAATTAATGTTTACTGTAAAATTGTAAAATAAATACTGCCCCAGCAGACCATTTTTTGACAAACTTATGATACGACTTCTGGAATACAGAGCTGCCATCTTATAGGGGTTAGTTTTCAGGAAAAGGTGGCTAATTTGAAAATCTCAAAGGTTTCAACCCTTGACTCCTAGAGGTGAGGCTTCATCAGACCACTCTGTCTGACACATTTCAATCAGCGTGGTTTAGCCCTGAGTCAATGGGTTAATGGCTTTGCTTCAAGATAAGGGTTTAGAGGTCTTAGAGCTTGGTACCTGTACTTCTCCTTTTCGTTGGACCTCTTGCCTTGAAATCGTGCATCTTAATGTAACAATAAAAGCACGAGACATACTAAGGAATGGTGAAGCATTCATAAGCCTTGAGATGGTTTTGAAATCTTTGTTACTTGTTTCTTTCAAGGGTCATCTGTCTGGAATGCAATCAACTGACATCACGGCAGGATCTTCAAAACAGAATGAAAGCTCTCAATGTAGGGTGGAGTGCCACTGTGGATGGTCATGCTCCAGATGGAGATTCGTTTCTGTGTGATGAAGATGTCCAAGGATTTACCGTGCCAGCTTGCCTCAGCTGTGGTGGAATTCTAAAGCCACAAGTTATTTTCTTTGGGGATTCAGTACCGAAAGAAACTGTTTCCTTTGTCCATGACAGATTGTCTGAATCAGATTCATTACTAATTGTAGGGTCTTCAGTCCAAGTTTATTCTTCATATCGTTTTGTCCATGCAGCTTGGGAACAGAAAAAACCACTTGCAATTTTAAACATTGGCCCAACAAGAGCTGATAAAATTTCTTCATTACAAATATCAGCCATTGCTGGTGATGTTCTTCCAAGACTACAAGTAATCTGTTGATGCAGATTAAGTTTAGGCTTAAAGTAATGATCTGCCATTTTCACACAAGAGCATGGTTTCAATTACGCATGATAATAATCATTATCATTCAAGGTATTTTTTCCTTCCTTTTCATTGGCCGAGAGCCCACCATGTGACCTGCAAATAACTGTCTACAAATAAGTGTTTTCCTCCAAATAATATTCTGCTCATGTGTAATTGAAATCACGCTCTTGTGTGAAAATGGCAGTTCGTTTTCCTGAGCTTTCAGAAAAAGATCTAATTGTTGGGAATTGTGAAAAATAAAGTTAACTCAGTCATCAAAGGATAAAACAATTATTATTGAACTCAGTTATCGCAAAATATCGTGATTTGTCAGTGTCTCGCAGATCAATTATTTGCCTCAGCCTTCAGCTTCGGCAAATAATTGATCTGCTCGCCACTGACAAATAACAACATTTTCCTCAACCTCGTCCAATAATTGGTTATTATTGAGACTGAATTTATCAATGCTAATATTTTCATGACGTGGGGAGATAAAGTCAGTTTGAGAAATTGACAAACAATTTTTTTAACAGAAGTTTGTACACTAGAGTTCCAAGTCTAATAATTATAACAAAGTTTAATTTTGGTTGGATTGTCTTCACCTGTACAAATATAATATTTAGCCAAACAGTGCATAATGCAGAGTGCAGACTGTTAGTTTGGACCATTACCTTGTCATTCTTAAAACAAATATGTCTAGTGTTTTCTTCAATACTCAAGACAATAGTCTGCAGTCTACAGTTTACACTGACCCATATTTACCTAAACACAACTACATGTACAAGTATGTTTGTCACATATCTCAAGATTAGCAAATGCAGGGCAAATGCACATGATTATTAGGTGGTTCTGAGGAATAAATTAAAGCTTGATAACTTATTATAAAAAAAAATGATAGCAAAATGCAAGGAATCCTATCCTAAGCACTTTTTGTCGTATTACAGTATTTTGGTCTTATCCTATCATACCAAAACCATCACAACCTACATGTATCTACTAAGATAAGAGAGCTGTGCCCTTAGGAAAGTCACTTCCCATCAATGAGTTCTCAGAACTTATTCACCTATTAACACTGATTTTTTTCACTGAGCACAAATTTCAGTGTCAAACACTGAAATGCCCACTTTTGAAATGGCAATAATGCAATGCACGATACAATTATTTTGACAAAAATTGTGGGGAAAGGGGACACTTTGTGACACACAGCATTTGTTTTAATTGAATTTGAGATGCCATAATACCTGGTACATGTAGTTATTTATATGATGATATTATTATAATATAATATTACAACAATTCATGCTCTTTCAAATGCAAGAGAAGAAATTGGTACAAATGGTCCACAAGGTCTCCTCTATCAGTGCACAGAAACAGTTCCTTAAACAAGTATAAGCGAGCTGGCAGTTCAGAAATGTTGACTTTCACAAGGTATGCCAGGCAATGATGACACAACAATGGCGAATTCAATCGCAGGCTACAGACACAGATTTGAACAACAACGTTTTCATCAATTATGTTAACCAAGGCCTCCTCTGACACAGTTTTAACTTGGTCCAGCATGAATCTGTTTGAAAATTCCAGGAGCTCTAAAAAGAACTCAACTTCTTTGCCTTTCCTCTGGATGCTATGCAGCACGTTACAGTTGTGTGAGGAATGCAACAAAGCTTCTGCAGAATCAAGCAAACTTGCGCAGCCATATATAAGATGCAATGAAAACTGAAAGACATCAGCAGATACTTCATGGATTGCAATGACTGACTGTGTTGATTCTAAGTAACAGTCGCTGGAAAACATGGTGTTGAACACCTCACTTGCACCTTTCATGATGTGTTTGTGGGCACTAAACACATCTCCACTGTCCATCTGAAATTTCACATCGGAAGGGCTGTAGGAGTTAGTTTCATACTGACATAAGGAAACGTTCTTAAAGTTTATGCTCACACAAGGCTGCGTCTCCTTCAAACTAGTGAAATCTAATTTCAGTTTCTTAGCGGCATGAAGTTCAACCGAGTTGTCACCAGTTTGCACTGAGTGTCCATTGTCAGAGGATTTGACCAGGTCAAACAAAGCTCTCTCTTCCTTATTCACGACAACCGGGGGAAATTGTACTTTTAAATCATTTGCCAGAACAATCAAAGACTCAGCAGCAAAAGTAAATGTCTTGCTGCTTGGTGGAGCTGATGAGAACAAACCACAGAACTTTTTCAGAGCTTTCCTTTCTCCAAGCATCTGCTGTTTCATCTTTTTAGTCCTAACAGAATCAACGGGATTAGATTCTATTTTTACTGATCAATTCATTCAGGGTCAATATCATCCCTCCCATACCTTACTTCTCAGTTAAGAGCTTAGCATGTACCACATAATGTGTTAACATGAAAAGCGCAATAAAAGTTAGGATACATTACTTTTATCTGACCTGGACCCCTCTAAAAATTCACTGCTAGTATTTTGGCACCAGATAAAATGGTACCTAAAATCATTAAATCTAGAGAACTTTAATTATCCTGTGAAGAAGCTCACCATTGAGCTAACAGGAGTCCAACTTGAGTGAATTGTTTGGCTTTGTCTAACGGCACCTAATATAACAAGGAAATGAAAGAACCTTCACACTGTTTGCCAAATAATATTGTAAATGACAGGGCCTATGGGAGTGGGAAAAGTTAAGGTGCAACACTGAGCTTGTAGCTACCGTGTATGCACTGTATAATTACATGTATATTCCTTACCTTCTCTGAAACCTGAATGCTAATAATTTTTTTTCAATAATAATATTAATGAAGTTCAAAAATTAATATATTGGTTACTCATGACTGAGCACATTAATATTAATTTATTACTTTAAGAATACAACACAAAAATGAGAATTTCATTACACGTAGTTTAAAACCTGGTCCAATTTAACCTGAATTTCATTTTTAGCTAGTTATCTTTAAATAATTACGTGTATGACGAGGCCTAATTACCTGCACAAAAGAGGTAAAGCCAACAAGCACTCTTTGACCTCTTCATCTGATCCTTTATGAAGCAAATTCTCCAAAATGCCTTTGCCAAATGGACTTTGTGCTTGGTTTTCTAAAGTTTTTAACAAGTTCTTTCCAGTTTCGTTGCAGTAGGTTTGTATTCCAGATGACATGTGATGAAACATCTCCCCCTTTATAGGACACTTGACTTTCTTGGTGTCAGGCATTGACATACTGCATTTAGGACCTGCATCACTGGTTTGGTCCAAGGAAGATTGCAATTTTTGTGCATCACTCGTGCATTGGTTAATTGCTGATGCAACACCTTGGTTGTCATCACAAATGCAGCACAGTTGATGGTGAATGGCAGTCACTGCACCACTCACGATCAATGTTCTGAGACATAGAGGATTAGAAACCAGGTGACTGAGGATACGCACACACTTCGGACTGGGATTATCAACCAAACAAAGATAATCTAACAGCACCTGGATACAGGGCTTGTTCACCAGCAGAGAACTGGGGTCTGTCATGAGAGAGATGCGGAACAGCAACACCAAGCAGCTGTGACCTGGGCTACGGTGATGATGATGATGATGATGATGCAATGAATGAGTCCTTGGTGATAATGGCGAAGGAAGGCCGCCATTTGTTGTGTTTGGAGAGCTGAAAGTGGTCACTGCTGCTTGAAAACATTTGTCAGGAACCACAGATTCACTTGGCATCAGCAAACCGTCATATTTGGGGATACCAGTCTCTCTGAGAGAGCAACTCAACACAAGGTCGTTTGTTGGTTGATCTGAAGGCTGTTCATCAGAAAAACACTGGGACTTCATTGGAGCAGAAACTTGAGAAGATGTCAATACCCCCTGGTTCCAACAGCAGACCCCTGTGTTAGGAAACTTCTGACAGTTGCTGGAGGATGCCAAAGATGAAATGCTACGCGAATATGTACACACAGACACTAATGATGTTGTGTCTGTTTGTTCAGAAGCAAAGCTGAATACAGATGGTCCAGATCCTACAGTACAGACACCGCGTGGTGGAGTTGTAGGGATGGGTGTCGGCTTGAGTTTCATTCTTCTTTTAAAATTGGAAAGCTTGCCACTCACTTTGGAATTCCAAACATGTGCTTCCCTTGCTGTCTCCTCATATTTCTTTAATAAAGTTTCATCCTTGAGTGCCTCACTACTTGAATCAAAAAATGAATCTTTGGCAGTAGTGGACCTTGGAAGGTTGGAAGAAAAATCTGAGGAGAAAGAGAGCTGATCCGAGATGTCATCATGATCATGATCCTCGCCTTCACTCTGGTTTAGAAGGTGACATAGAACCGTATTAAGGTGAGTGATTAGGGCAGGAACTAAATCTCCATTAAGAAGAACTTCTAAAGCTGAGTCGTAGTAATAGAAGTGTGTGAATGCAAAAACAATCTTCTTCTCCAAAGACAAAGACAACCCAGATGATAACATCTTCAACAAAAGTTCCAGTGCACCAGACTCAAACACCCTTGCCCGATTTATGCCTTCTCTACAACAGAGGCAAATTCCTTCGATTGCCTTAACGACAACATGACCTGATTCATTGCATGTAAGGAGTTGTGTTAGAGCTTCGATTCCTCCTTCGATGCCAATGCAGACCCGCACATGAGCATGGCAAGCCAAGTTTGCTAAAGACATTATTGCCGAATGTCTTACTTGTGGACATCTATCCTTGGCAAGCTCAACAATATTTTTGACTCCACCATGATCTTGGACTTGTTGTGCTATTTCTTTGCTGCAGCCTTTTGTGAGCTCAGCTACAGCTCTAATGCAGCAATTCACCATTGCTTTCCTCTCAGACTTAAGGAGGTCTACAATTGTCTTGACAGCATCAAAATCCAACACTGCTTTTTTTCGCTCTGGCGTTGTGCACACCATTCGTAGTGCTCGCAGCACTGACTGTTGGCAGTCTACGTCAATTGTCTTGATAAAGAGCTTTACAAGTTCGGAAATTATGCCAATTTCTTCCATAACAAGCACACTGAGTTCATCTTCTGCCAAGTTTCCCAGTGCTCGTGCTGTCCTGTTTAATATGCTAGTCTGGTTGATTGTCTTAAGTACAACACCTAGAACAACAAGAAAAATGCAAAGTCTGTAAAAATCAATTAAATGCAAAGCAGCTCGTCTTCTCATGTATTACAAAAAACTTGAGCACATTTAATACTCACAGACCGGTACTGAAAGAACTTCACTGGCTCCCAGTCAGATTTATAATTAAGTGTTCAATATTTTAATTTTGGTCTTTGCAACATACCATGAAATTGGACTGAAATAATAACACTCAGATACTTTAAATAAATACACCCCCAGCCAAAAACTTTGCTTTGGTAGTATTACAGTATTTACTACTCATTAGCATTTCATAAATACTATTGGTCACCTACATAATTGTCACCTTCATCGCTATTTAATTTGCCGTGCTGTAATATTTTCTTATTCCCTGATGATGCTGTAGAAATGGCAAAGCTGGGATTTAAGTTCTCAAAAGCAGCTCAAGGCCTCACAGTTTACTCATCATTGTTGTTGTTTTAAGCATACAACACTACATGTCAGAAGAAATGTTAGTGCTAGAATGACAAGACACTTCAATAAATTTCCTTTCCTTTTCTGGTTAAACCATAGATAAACCATTTCATTAGCAGAGATTCCAACCCCTTTCAAAGGAAAATTGGAAATAATTTTTAGCGCCAAAGGCATTCCCAAGGAAATTTTGCAAAATTAATTTAATTAGTTTCTCTCAAGTGGCATAATCTCTTCGGTCTTGAAGGTTTCCATGTAATGAGTGTTTCCTGGCCTCTTGCTGTTTTCTTGATTCCATTTTCTGCATTTTGACATTATTTTTGTGGTATTCTATTCTATAAGTCTTTATTCTTACCACTGGACTCGGCCATACTTGTCGACCATTTTTGGAATTGCTAAATGGAGTAAAACTGCTCGCCTTATTAGTCTGAACAACATGGAGCGTTCAAGGGAGAGACTGGACGAGACATCATAGAATAAGAAAGTGAAATGGTAACGTTTTACACTCAGATTGCAAAAGAATAATTAAGATAAGCAATTTTTTCTTTGTTTCCAGAATTTCATGATAAATCAGAAGAATCGGATAAAAATCAACACAGGAGACTCCTGATCAAATGGGGTGGATTGGAATCTCTGCATTAGGAGCTGTTTTTGACCTCACTTTGGAGGTCAACAGTCATGGCCATCTCTCAAAATGACAATTTGGACATTTCATAACAATTACATAGCACAACATCCCATCTTAACTATGACAAGCTTAATACTGCAGCTGTGTCAAAAAGTGTGACGGGGACAAGGGACGTGGGGACATGGGGACTCTCGGGGATGTGGGGACTCGGGATGTGGGGAATCAGGGTATTTTTTTTTTTTTACAGTATTTAGCTCTAAAAACCACTTTGAAGACGGTTACTTTTCACTTGTTTTGCTGGGTACCACGATGTCAATACTATAAAAAATTTGATTTCCTGGGAGCTTGTCTCGTTAGCCTACTGGACATCGGAAACTGCAATAGAGATTGGCCATTGATCCGGGTGCAACTGTTTGTCTAACCTATTCTGAATATTCTCTGCATGACTTTGTTTAAAAGGTTTGTTTCTTTGAAGTAGATTTGAAGTCTGAAGTACATTGTATGTCATGTAATATACAAAAATTTGGTTTTATAATCACCAGAGTTGATAATGTAAATTGACCACCGTACAGAGATTCTAAAAGCTGACGTTTTGAGCGTTAGCCCTTCGGCGCTCTGACGAAGGGCTAACGCTCGAAACGTCAGCTTTTAGAATCTCTGTACGGTGGTCAATTTACATTATCAACTCCGTTGATAAACCAAAGTTTTTGTATACTACTTCCCCACCGACGCAGCACCACAGTTTCTTTAGAAACTACCCATTCATTCATTTGTATGTCATGTAAGTTGCATAAAAAGGGAAATGTTAGTTTGAGGGATGGCCATGAGTGTTACATGGCTGTCAACTCCCAAACTCTTCAAATATTGAGAATTGATAGGGATGGGATGATAGATGACGGCATTATAACACTTGTGATGTCACTTCTGATGACGTCATATTGCGTCTTTAACGCACAAGAAAGTACACTATCACGCTACCTAGGCAAAACTAAGAAAAAAAAAAGATATCATTGGCATTTGATTGATTTATTTCAGACCAATCACAATATTGCTCAAATAACAAATTCGTCAAACGCTTGCAAGAACGGTTTATCGGAGTTTATGAGGAAAATAAACGTTTGGATTTTGTTATTATTGATGTTAAAATAACTTGGAATTTTATTGTTGTAAAGGTCGATTCTCACAAGAAATGAGTTTGGACAATGTGTGAGCCAGCAAGGCATGGGAGCCATGGCTGCAAGTCATGCGAGCCAAGATGGCGAGTCAACATGCGAATCACACAGTTATTGACAGGGGTGCTTAGACTTAATAACAGTTTATCAGTGCTACTTTAAATGGGTACTTAGACTTAAATGCAAAATTTGCATGGCTCGCATGACTCGCTCCCTTGCAGAATGTCCAGCCTCACTAGAAATGACAAACTTTGGCTATTAACCAGGAGAATTCAGATCATTATCTTGAGATCGGGAGATTTGTTCCAAAATATGAGTCTCCCGGATTATCCGGGGGAGTCGACAGCCCTGTGTTGACCACTTTGTAATATCATTCAAGGTCAAATGAATTATTCATTTCTGTCAGTGACGTCATAAATTTATAAAAGTTTTGGTCAACATTAGTTCATTGTTTCATTTTCGTTTGATTTGAAATTCTGTTTGTCATTCATGTGACTCAAAGAGATCGTTACTCGTACTACGTTGAAATGATTTTCATACAAATATCTAAATAACACCGACCAGTACAGTCACTCACCAAGCAAAGCTATTCCGTCCAATCTTCTTATCTTCAATACGAAAACGAAAAAAAAATTAATACAAACAGGACAAAAATTATGCCATGAATTTCAACAGACACAAACCTCTCTTCTGCTTTCCGATTCTCGGGCGCAGTTTGCCAGTGTGCTAAGTGCCATGTCAGCGATCGTCTTGTTTGGACGTTTTATCAGAATAAATAGTTGCCTTAAACCACCTTTCAAGCAAAACAAATCTACATTTTCTTTATTTTTAGTCAGCTTGGTTAACTCTAGTAAAGCTCTTTTAATTTTTGAGTCCGATTCGAGGCTTAATTTCATGATCAAATTCTCGATATGTTTGGCATTGCACGACGCCATCTTGAAAACCGCGAAGTGTACCAAATCACATCGCGAACGTATAAATAACGTTTCAAAGTCACGCAATCTCCTAAGCAAAGTGAGTGATAATCATCGTTCATGCGAGTGCAAGCCATCTTTAATTCGATTATTTTCAATTATTCCACGAGCGCGTGTTGGATATCAGTTGGCTATAATCAGTCACGTATCCAACAAGCGCGAATGGAATAATTGTTTTATTAAGTTTTCATTGAATTCCGAACGCTTGGACACTTGTGTCCTGGGATATTTTGCTTCCCCCACACATTTTCTGGCTTGGCACACTTTCCATATTCAGTGCAATAACTTGGAAAATGCTACGTTGCTTTACACCAAGGTATGAAAAAATATGAATAAATACGAAGAAAAATAAGTTACAAACAGAAAATTAATCGTTGCTATAGCCTCGAACCGGCTAGGTGCCTAAAGGGATTGACAGATGAGGTGCTTGCTACGAAGGTAAAGGTAAAGGTAAAGTCCTTGCTTAAGAGCCAGAAGGCTCATCAGGCCGGCGCTTATCTCCAGTTTCTGTAGCATGAAGCGACTAGGAGTATTTATACTTCCCCCTGGATGGGATGTTGGTCCATCGCAGGGTTACCCCCAGCATTAAATTCGGCGGTACCCATTTATACACCTGGGTGAGAGTAAAGTGTCTTGCCCAAGAACACATTACAACGTCCCCGGCCAGGGCCCAAACCCGGACCGCTCGCTCCGGTGTCGAGCACACTGTACTAACCACGAGGCCACCGCGCCTCCCCCGCTTGCTACGAAGTGGCAGGCAGACTAGTCCATTCGAGTAGTTCTTGGAAAAAAAGAGAATTTATAAGTGTCTGTGCGGGAAGCAAGAATGTTAAGCTTTTGAGGATGATTACGACGGGTTACAGTTTTACAATAGCTTAAGTGGTCGTTGAAGTTAATAGCAATTAGGTTATTAACTATTTTAAACATCATACATAGGCGGTCGCGCTTTCTGGCGCTGGATAGTTCAGACCACCCAAGTTCCTTAATTAGGGCAGTAACACTGACATGACGCGAACAGTTCTTGACTACAAAACGAGCAGCACGTCTCTGAACCATTTCAAGCTGATTGATGTTTTTGGGGGTGTACGGGTCCCACGCACTGGAAGCATATGATAACGTAGGGGGTTAAGAGTGCGCGTTGCCTTCTTTGTATTGAAGTTCACGTGATGGTTCCATTTGAGGTCTTTAGAGAGCTGGACACCGAGATAGGGATGGGCTTCGCGCACCTCGAGTCTAGTACCATACAGGAACTGGAACCCATGACCCGGAGCCCACAACTCTACCGTGTTCGTGTAACGGCGTTTTCACAGACCGATTTATTTTTAGATTGAATTTCCCGCGAATGAGACTCCCACAGGAGTCCGATGACCAATTACAAGAAATCAAGCTGACGTCATAGGGTCACCGAACCGGAACTGCCTTTGTTTTTTGACCTAATTCGCGGGAAGGGCTAGTCTAAAAATAAACCTACTTGTGAAAACGCCGTTTCACAGACGCTGTATGGAAGTTGCACGCTCCAGATGGGCTCCTGACAGGAAGTAGTCTTTGTAACTGCCATAAGCGGACCTCAAAGCTCAGCAATTCAGACTCCACAAAGCCACAATGCGAAATAAAAAAGAAGGGAAAACAATTTATTGGCGATGTGGAAGAGACGGGTTGAAACTGCAAAATACAATATGAATAAAAACGTGAATGCTGTGCACGTAATAACGAAACGGCCAAAACTGAGACGATTATACTTACATTGTTACGAATACTGGAAAGCTGTGGTAATTGAAACCAGACACTGCTGATCACTAGGACCGATTTACTGCGACTTACTGCGACTAGCGCAACTACAAATGATGGAAGGAGGCCAAAAAACAACATGCAAAACTTTGGACTTATATACGAGACAGAATCGAAACTATATAAAAATACGTGCTAGGATGGAACGCCAAAAAAGGTGTAAATGACAGTATAAGGGGACAATAAAGAACAAGAACAGCTAACGAGAGGGTGTAAAAGCGTAAATGACATTGAAAACGAAACATTAAGGGCACCCAATTAATACGTTTTACTAGATCTTACTGTCTTGGTGTATGGTAGAGACCGCCATCTTGTTGGTGATAAGCAGCACGCAGCACTTCGATGGATTGAAGTCAAGTTTCCATTTAGTGGAGCAGAGAGCTACAATTGTAGCTTATCCAGATCACGTTGAAGACAACGCGGTGACTCGTCGGATGTAAGGTGCAGATATAATAGGGCACAGTCGTCGGCAAAAAGTCTTAATTTACCAGAGATGCCATCGGGAATGTCATTTATGAAAAGAAGGAATAACAGGGGACCCATCACTGACCACTGTGGATCTGTGATAGGTAGACAGAAAGACAGACAGACATGTTTTATTTGGAGTCTTATACAATAAATAGTATATCGACCACAATTTCCAAATAAGTAACAATTACAAACAACAAAAATATACATGGCTAAAAGGTTATTAATTAATTAATTAAGTCCTGGAGTATTTACTTTTATACGTCTTCCCCTTTCCTTTTTTCAAAGCGTTCGAATATATGTTTTGCTATTAGTTTTTGTATTTTAACATTTCCGCTAGGGGGGTTTATCAGAAACATGAATATTTTATTAGCGGACATTCTGCTTATTGTTATTCTATATTCTTTTTCCAAATAGTCTAGTAACGAACATCGTTTTTCCTGGTAAGCAGGGCATATATTTAGAAAATGGTATTCGTCCTCCATTTCTATTTTACAAATTGGGCAAATTCTTTCCGCAGGTTTCTTGAGCGGTCTCGAGTAACGTCCTGTCTCTATGGCTAATTTGTGGTTACTAAGTCGCAGTTTTAATTATTTGTTAGGCCTATTCTGTGTCGTGTATTGGTGACCTGATATAGGTAGTCTTCACATTTGTAATTGTCTATCGTTTTGAATAACCGGTAGGTTCTCATTTTGTTGCTTTGGTTAGCATCTTTTCTGGTGTCGTTATTTATTTCACTTAGCCATCTTTGTACGATATCCTTGAGTCGTTGCCTGATAATGTTTACAATTCCTATGTCTACATAGTGTGCTTTCATCCAGAGGTCTCCTAATCCTATCTGTTCCAATGAGCCTTTGATTTTTTTGCTCCAGAAAGCCTTATTTTCCTTCCATTTAATGTCATTGTATGCTATTTGGGATAATTTGTATTCATTTTTGGTTAAGGTTAACCAGAACTTAAAGTTCCTACATTGAGCATCAATTGACATTGGGAACCGTCCTGTTTCAGCCCTGCACGCATTGTTGTTGCAGTATTTGTTAACTCCCAGCAACCACTTTAGGAATTTATTTTGAACTAATTCTGCTGGGTCCTTTTCTTATTTCCCATTGCTATCAACCCCCCACACTTCACTTGCATAAAAGAGTATGGGAGATATCAGTGCATAGAATAACTTCATCTTTAATTTTATATTTTCTCTGAAGTGGTTTCCCATTTCTTTTCGTAATTTATAGAGTGCTTTAAGTGCAACTTTCTTCAACTCTAGCGAGATTAAAGTTTCCAAAAGGACTCATTATGAGTCCAAGATATTTATACGATTTGACATTTTCCAGTTTCCATTTTCTAGGTAGATAGGTAAAGTCTGCATACGAGCCAAGTGGCCCATCAGGCCGGAGCTTATCCCGGTTTCCATGGCAAGAAGCGACTAGGAGTATTTCTACTCCCCCCTGGATGGGATGCCAGTCCATCGCAGGGTTACCCCCAGCATTTCGCCGGTACCCAATTATACACCTGGGTGGAGAGAGGCACCGTGGGAGTAAAGTGTCTTTCCCTAGAACACAAAAAAGATGTCCCCGGTCAGGACCCGAACCCGGACCATTCGCTCCAGAGTCGAGCACACTAACAATGAGGCCACCGATCAGAAAGCTACAAACGCAATATCCGAAGTCGCAAATTTAATAATTATAGATAACATGGTAGTTGGAGCTACAAACAAATGCGTGATAAAGTTAAAAGGAAGAAAGGAAGGAAGTTAAAAGGAAGAAAGGGGAGCTTACCATGGAATTATATCTCCGCCAAAATTCACCATCGGGATTTGGCATCCAAGTTTCAAATTTGAGTATTCGACATCATCTACATCTACATGTCCCAGCACTCGGCAAAGTCCTTTTGACCTATGGCTGTTTTTGCTTAGGTGACCTCATACACCACAAGCCTTTTTAGAGATATTACACCACTTCTGCTGGAAAGAACACACTCACAGAGGACAGCCACAACACCGGGAACTTCATCCCCTTCTCTTCTCGAATAGTGTGGTTCTTTAACGTACCACAGAGAACGTATAAACATGGAAGATATTTGTGAGACGGGGCCTACGCAGTCCTTATCCGAGAAGACTTGAAAGTGTAACCATTTGCGGGTGTAATTACAAAGGCAACACAGTTCTTCTCAGTTATTTAAAGACCCTGAGTGTTGGTCCGGTGTCACAGTGTTTTTTGTTCCCCCGTGTAATCTGTTTCCCCGAATACTGGGCACTAGTGCTGTGTGTTCTCCCTTCCCCACCCATAGGAACCTGTCAGTACTAGTACTTTTTTACAGGTCACAGGACATTGTTTTACTAATATAGAATGTATCCTAAACATGCATAAAAGCTAACTTTAGGCCTATAAATTAGGCCTACACAAAGTTTTTCGGCCTAAGGTTAGCTTTGATGAATGTTTAGAATACTTTCTGTATTCATATTCTGCTATCATATTTATCGTTATGGCGTGATTTCTTTCCTTTATTTTCATATTCCTTTCAGTGTGTTGTTGTACTCTGAAGTCGGCCATCTTGAAGGGAACACATAACACTGAAATGTTCTATGCATGGGGGAGGAAGGGGGAACACACAGCATTAGTGTTCGGGGGAACAGATAACACGGGGGAACACAAAACGCTGTGACACCGGCTCCTCAGCTTGATTGACTTCATCTTCATGGATGCGTAGGAAGCCGCTGACTTTTTAGCTATTAAAGAAAGCACTACGTACAGTTTTCAAGAGGTTTTTCGTGCAGGTTGCATCAGCTAAGAGGAAAGCGGTAGCTATAGCATATCATGCCAGAGAAACCTCTTTACGAGTAACTGCCTTTGTAATGAGGTTAAATTAAAACATTTCTCGCCTTTTTCGGATAAGGACGATTGACCGTAGGTCCCTAACTTGATTCAACTCAACCTTAAATACCTCGTAGGGGATCCTTGGCCGTTCTTGTATTTCACCTTGCACTAGTGAAAACACACGCTATCCAGAAGGTATGAAGTTCGGGTTGAGAAAGCCAGCATTGCGGTGGCTCAAAGCACTTTCAACAACTTGGAAGGGAATTTCTTTTTAGAAGGAGTTACTCTATAATACTGTTTCACGTAACGTCAATGTCATGGTAACAAATGAAACACCAATAATTGCTTAACAAGATGCACTCCTCAATGTCGCGTAATAGAAACCAAAGAGCTATCTAAAACACGCGTCATTACCGCATAAATCTTAAATTTATGTGTTTGTCCGCTTATTGACAATGAAAATGAGCGCGCGAGAATTTTGCAGTCATTGTAAAAAGTGTTATTGATGATTTGACTGATTGACTTGACTGACCTGAGCAAGTACAGGTGTGAAAAGTCACACATTCTTTAGGGTTCCACAAGGTCTCTTCACAATATCCCGGCTGACTGGACTGGATCGGTTACCCATGGTGAAATTGGTTTCCATTCATATGAGAAATTTCTGCCCAGTTACCGAAATGAAAGGCCGCGACGAGACCACTAAAGCAGGAAATTTGACGCACAAGCTTGGCGAGAATACTTTATCTTTATTGGTAGTAGCAATATCAAAATTGTTACATCTATAGGTTATCTATCAAAACAACTTATTTTGAACTTAATCGTAGAAGAAAAGACAATGAAGAATTTCTTGTTGTTTGTTCTAAATTCTCTATCCCGTTCACCGAGATCTCGGCAATAGGACCCGCCCTTCCGCCATCGTATATGAACACAACAAAATTTTTAAGACGGCTGTAATTGTCAGGCAAGATTTACGAAACAGTCTGCCCGATCAAGTCCAACTATTCAGCTTCACTTGTGAAGAGCCAATGATCTACCTCCCCTGTGTTCTGTGTTCGTCATTCAGTTTCCTTATGGGAATGGTAAAATAATAATAATAATAATAATAATAATAATAATAATGATAAAAACGATTTGCTAATTCACACAAATGCACAAAATAGTGTCTAAATTAGCATAAAAATAAAAAAACCCAAAATGTTGGCTTTGAATACCATGCTTATTGTCATAAATATATTGCTCCTGGTCACTCAGGTAGATCTTAAGCTTGGTTAGATATCCAGAGGGTAAGCTACGACCCGCAGCCTTAGGTCTCTAGAATTTTTCTAAGCAATCTTGCAGTTCCAAGCAGAGCCACCATCGATATCTGTAGAAGCTCAACCTTTGTAGCGACTCAAATTTCCTGATACTATTTCAAGGAAATTTAAATGGTTATCATTATTAAATTTAAATGATGATGATGATGATGAGATGGAGTTTAACTACCTGCTTACAATTCATATTGATACGTATGATATTTTTCTCGTGTTTTATATATTTATCGATGTAATAATTGAAAAAAGGGTAGCTTGAACGAAGAGCTGTTGACGATATGTTCGTCAATGTCCGTCTCTCTTGACAATAAGCACGAGATTTTCTTGGTTTGGATATCCAAGACTTATTGTTGGTGCTTCTTGCGAAACTCATAGTTGTCAGAATGCAGATGTAACGGAAAACACTGCAAGTTTGACGTATCTCATCATAGATTGAATGAATCTCCGACTTAAGGGATTCCCTCAGGCCTTTCTTTTGTCGAAGCTCTTCGGCCAACACGGTCTTTGAGAATGTCTCGGAAAAACGTTTCCATTTACGACAGCTATCCTAGTCCACTTTGGCGAAAGTTGGTGCAACTGGTGTAAGGTCGAACAAAGACAAAGGAATTCAATATTTTATAAATATTTTATTCTCATACTTACTTGATAATGATTGAAGTACGGTCGAAACGTCGCTTTTTACCGTTAATTTTTACCGTGCCGTAAATTGTTTAAAAAAACCCTTACTGTTAAGGCTTTTAAAACGGGATAAGTCAACTCCACTTGTTCAGAAGACTAGAACAGTGCGGTAAAAAGCATACAAATTGCCACGGTTCCATTGAATTCCTTCGTCTTTGTGAAGATTTTCGACCTTACACCAACTTTCTCCAAAGTGGACCAGCATAGGTGTCGTAAATAGAAACATTCTTCCGAGACATTCTCAAAGAGCGTGTTGACCGAAGAGCTTCGACATAAGAAAAGCCTGAGGGAATCCCTTATTAAAGATGGAGATTAATTCAATCTATGAAGAGAACGTCAAACTTGTAGTGTTTGCCGTTACATCTTCATTCTAAGAACTTATAAAGTCTTGGATATCCAGCACTAAGAAAATCTCGCGCTTATTGTCTGGAGAGACGGACATCAACGAACACATCGTCATAAAAAAAAAGGTCATGATGATGTTTATTATTATTACTATTTTTATTATTATTACAACCCCTCATTTTGGTCCTCGCTTACATCTCCTATTGTTTTCTTCTCAGGAATGTAATGACCGGGAGTGCCTTGTTAAACGGAGCGTCGCAATAATAAAGGATTTACAGTGTCACACTTTGATGAACCAGATTCTTACTATTGACAGTTTTTATTTAAAAGTTAACCAAGCTTGTGGATTTGAAATCTGAATCTTGTCAATCACATCCTGAGAAATCCCTCTCAAAAGCATTTTTGGAATCACGTTTACTTGAATGTGAGCGTATCCGTGGCCACCATACTTGACAAGCCGATGACGAGTGTGAATATCATGGGCAATTACAATCTTATCTGCATATCCTTCTGATGCCAGGAATTTAATATTCTGGATTCTTTGTGCATCACTCATAAAATCAACAGATGGATTGGACTGGTAGTACGATACCTCAATGCCAAAGAGATCATATTCCAGATAAATTCCCTCCGACGCTAATTCCAATAGCTTTGATTGGTCAAACACAGTACGGTCAAGATGGGACATGACTGTTTTATTAATATCTGCGCCAGCCTCTTGCAAAATTCGGACAATTTCTATAGGTGACTCCTCATTCCGTCCAGGGTGGATGATTAATGGCGCTCTAGTTTCTGACTGTGCCACAGCAGCAGCTAGCAAAGACTTTCTCTCAACTGGTGTCAGTGGCCATGAACAGCCAATCTCTCCTATTACACCACACTTGATTGATGTACCATTAACACCCTCTGTGAGCTCCTTGACCATTGTCTGAAAAAAAAAATGAACTTCATAAAAAATAAAGATTAGATTCTTTAACTGTGTGGACAGAACAAGGTCACAAAAAACTCAGTGGAAAACCAAGATTTTGGAAGGGTGTTCAAAAAGTCACTTTTTTACCGTGACACGAATTTCCTGAACATGAGTAGGAAATAAACTGACCTGATTAGAGGGTTTTCTCTTTCAGAAAAGTCTATCACGAATAGGCCTCTGCGTTGCAAAATTCAAGAAAACCCCAACGATGCACATTTTTTCAATACCTCTATTAAAGCCGTTTACTGAAAAACTAAAAGAGCAAAGTCTGATAGTGGCACTCCAGTCAGGAATCACAGAATTTTTCTTGTATGAGAATCTCATAGGTTCCATTCAATGCCCACGCCTGGTGCTCCAACAGGGACACTGGTCTGAAAAAACCTTTACGGTGCCTTGTGAAAACTTTGGTCACCATATCTGTGAAAGGGCATCGGCACAAGAGGTAGTTCTCAGACATTGAATTGGGCACAGGCACTTGATCTGAACAAGTTTTCACCTATTCCCTAGTGTTTTTTTTGTCCAAGTGTGGAATACAAATGGCTTTACAAGGAAAAATTCTGGTAAACCAAACTTCAGGAAGCGCTCTAGGCAAACAGAACTTTTCTCATAATAATAACTATTAGTATATACTAAAACAGTGGATCGTGTTCAACGCACACGTTAATTGGCTACTCAAACTCTGGATATCCTTTGCTATTCACCTCTGAGCAATTCGCGTGGAATTTGCACCTGAAAATGTTGAAATCTTTGCAGGAATAAACGAGCTAAAAATAATCATCTTTTTGTGCTATGTTATCTCACTGTTTTAGTTTATACTAAAAATATATAAAAATATACTATTTACTATTTTTTTTTATAAAAATATACTTTTTACCAGCTGGGTAAATATCCACCACTAGCCACCTCCACTATGGTGAATAGTTGCTAATTATTATCATTATTATCCATCTGTATTAATAATTATTGTGCAAAAAACGCAAGAAACAAGTACAATTATTCCACAATATTTGTACAGTAGAGAACCCGTTTAACTAGTTGAGGTGCTGACCTTTGTCCCACACTTATCACATACAAATCTGTCACACATTCTTAGTTGTTTACAATTTACTTGCTAAAAATATAGAGAAAAAAAGTTGGATAATAAATTTAACAATCATTCCATGAGCGCGCGTTGGATATGAGATGATAGATAGCCAATGAGGCGCGTAGCGCTTCGTTGGCTATAATCATCTCATATCCAACGAGGGCGAGTGGAATAATTGTTTTATTAAAAATGCCCCCAAAATATAGAAAACTAGACTACAATAAAAATAAAAAGGCCCAAAAAATCACGCATATGCTTGCCGTGTTTGTAGATCATGGTATAATGGCTCATAACCCATGATGGCTTAGCCAATCAAAACTCTCGAATCGTATTATCCAATGATCCAGTTTTTAATAAAGCTCATTAGATGTTTTGGTGTGTAATATCGCTAAGTATTTCCACTCATCATTTGTATTGTGACTTTTCCTAGCAGGCTTGTAAAAATATGCAGCAATACTACACACCAAAACATCTAATAAGATATAATTATTGTAAAAAGGAATTTTGGGAGCCCTTGCCTGAGCTCCAACCCTGAACAGTGCCTTATAATTGTTATGACTTTTTTTCTATAAGCCTCCTTTTACCTGACTAAGTTCTTCTATGGATGAAGTCTTCACTCCAGGTGGAAGAGTGTCATCCAAATAGTAACCTGTACCCGCAATGATATTCAAACCAGTTGCTGAGGCAGCTCTTACTAGGAACTCCACATCCCTTGAAATCCCCATGGTGGTGACCTCAACTATGCTTTGCCCTCCCTCCTGCTTAAAAGCATTCAATTCTTTCACCATATCATCAAATGATTCATCACCCATTGCAAGGTTAAATAAGTGACTGTAGGGATTCTGGCGGATCCATCCCAAGTTAGCCAAGGTAAAATCAGAGTTAGTCATTCTTTCGGCATCTGACTTTCTCCAGGGTGATTTAAGGCAACATTTGTAATCCATTTTAATGTGCTCATGAGTAAGAGTGCGACCCAATGTGGAGGGATCAATGAGACCAAGAACAGTCTGAATTTGACCTGATGTCATGTTTCTTAGATTTACTGCTTTACACGTCAAAACTGCAAAAATGGAAATGACTTTTAACATGACACCACATAGAGATCACTATACCAGTATAACCATTTTGTCAATCTGACACCACAACAAAAGGATCCTTTGTTTGGGTATTCAGTGTAAATTTGGTACCAACTGATCGTAAGTGTCATTTTCAAAATCAACTCCCACTTTTTTATATCAGAGCCATTTAGAAATCGGTCAGTGTAAAACGCAGACTGCAGACCAGGGGTAAAATGCAGACTGAGGTTATAACGTAACTGTTGAAAAGCCCAAACCCCTTAGAAATGCTAACCTTAGGCCTAAATTTAGGCCTAAAACAATACTTAGGCTTAACTGTTAGCATTTCTAATGAGTTTGGGCTTTTTCAACAGTTAAATTATAACCTCAGTCTGCATTTTACCCCCGGTCTGCAGTCTGCAGTCTGCATTTTACACTGACCGTTTAGAAATCCCACAATTTAATTGCTCAAATGCAGGATGTTAGTCAATCAGCTAGAAACTTCCCTAAATGTAGGACTTCCGCCTCAAGAAGCTCATTATCATTAATCAGAAATTGTAACCAATTAACTTCATCCATTCATTAAAAGAAAAGTTTTGAAAATGCGCCACACAACGGCTTTCTTTGTATTTCATTTCCCTGCAATTTGATTGTTTACTTTAACTGATCGGTTGTTTTGTTTTAGCGTTCCTTTTTCATACCCTTCGGCTGACCAAAAAATTTGGCGCGTTCGGATTTTCGTCATCCTGAGTAGGGGTAGGGCGGAATGGAATGATCCCAATCACCACATACAATGGACTGGCGATACCGTTATACAAAAGACTTACTAAACGAAGTCCCAAACGCTCATGCACTGACGTGTCTTAACTTCCTTCATCAAACAACAACTTTCCCTTGAGCTTATTTCGTGACTTTTACATGAGTGCTACACTACCTCATTGTCCCCTGTTCGTGAGATCCTGGGTCGGCATTCAACATGGCTGACAAGGGCGCTAAATACGACTTTAAAGTTTATAGTATTTAACTTGTGAAATATTGTATGGCTCTTTCAATTCGACATGTCGCTGATCAGCTTTTTGTGGAAGTTCGTTTAGTAAAGGAGCAGCATGGCCAATGTGAGTTTTCTTTTAATAGTTTTTTTTACTTAAATAAATAATACAAAAAAAATCAATAAATAGTAAGCTTAAGCTTTGCTTTCGTCAATTAAAAAATAAGTAAAAATAGAAATAATAAACGCCCATACAAAGTGTTGGAGCTGATCCTATTTACAATTTCATTATTCTCTCTTTATTTCAGTAACAGATGAATTGCTTTCTGCGTAAGTATATTGGTATACTGGTATACGACTATATAGCGATATTTCTTGTTTACAAACATTGACGTCACATTTCTTTTGATATTCAAATTTGCCAACCAAGGAACAAAAGAAGTCATTGTTTCAACAGCCAATTGGGTTCTGGTTGGCATATTAATAACAATAGGTGACTGTAATAAACCAGGGTGAAGCGAATAATGTAGCTATATGTTTTTAATGACCACGAAAAAGAATGAAAATGAAATCCTGCATTACACAACATAGATATCCAATTACTGGCAACGTGACTCCGCACGTGACTAGATTATAACATTCCTCCCCCTTAAGACCTTTGCTATTCTAAAAAAGAAACACTGTATAGAAGCATAATAAAATCAATCTAGTGTCTTTCACACAATGTCTGTCACGCAATGATTCTTACAGATCGCTAATCAATATTCAAAAGCAATGTCACATAAGTTTTACAGTCCATAATCTTTGAAACGTTCGGGTGAACGTCGGTCACGAACCGGGCATAATGGTTTAGCCTCTTGTGCAGCAGTTGAACTCACGACTGGCTTGGGTGGGCCACTCAGTTGGGTTGCGTCTGTTGTGCAATCTGTCCCCAGCACCACTCCTGGTACCACAATTCAAGGATTAGACTTTGTTGGGTCTGTGCTGTGGCTCCTCTGCATGTGGTCCTGATGTCGTCGAACAACTCGACCATCCGGTAATTCGACTAGGGCTGAGACTGGGCCCGTCGTCTGCACCACAGTACCTTTTTGACAGGACTTGGGGGAACTGAAGTCCTTTATGAACACAAGATCATTGCCTTCAAAGTCCCTATGTTTGGCGTGGTGGTCGTGGGTCTGTTTTTGATGTTCTTGCTTCTGTCTCACCAGCCTTGCAGTGTTGGGTACTAGGAGGTCAAGCTTAGTTCTCAGCTTCCTCTTCATCAGCAGCTCTGCTGGTGTAACTCCTGTTGTTGTGTGTGATGTTGTTCTGTACTTGAGTAGAAAACGTGACAACTTGTCTTGTATGGTTCCCTCTTCCATCTTCTCTATCCCTTCTTTGAAAGCTCTAACTGCTGGCTCCGCCTGTCCATTCGAAGCTGGATGGTATGGCGATACTTTGGTGTGTTTGACACCATTCTTTGAGAGAAAATTCTCGAATTCAGCACTTGTGAAATTGGGACCATTGTCGCTGACGATGGTTTCCGGGAGACCATGGGTCGCGAAGATTTCTCTCAACTTCGCTATGGTAGCGGCTGATGTTGTACTGTGCATTAGGTGGACATCCATCCACTTGGAATGTGCATCGATCACCACTAAATACATGTGACCCTTAAGTGGCCCTGCATAATCAATGTGTACCCTTGCCCTTCTTGAATTTACAGCTTGAGGGATCGTGGTTTCCCCTGCAGCGATAGCACTCTTGTTTTCGCTGAAAATGTGGAGGTTTAATTTCTTCTTCGGCCCTGTTGACATTGGTGTCACTGCTGGGTGTCTTCCCGCCAATATCGATAAGATTCTTTGAAGCCATCTCGGTAGCTGTAGCGATTTCTACCGCCTTTTCGAATGTGAGCTCCCGTTCGGCCAACAGTCCTCGTTGAATGCGATCATCGCTACAAACGAGCCGATCTCGCAGCATGTCCTCGAGTGTTGTTCCGAACTGGCAACGCTCTGAAACCCCCTTTGAGTCCTGCGACGAACTCTGCAACATTTTCCCCTTCGATACGATTCCTGCTATGGAATTTTAACCGCTCGACGATAACACTTTGCTTCGGCGAAAAATGGCTTTCCAGCTTCTCTAAGATTTCTTTTAAATCTGCATCGCCTGGTTTCTTGGGTTGTAACAAATCGCGAATTAATCTGCACGTTTTGCTTCCACAAACGCTCAACAGGATGGCTCGTTGCTTCTTCTCGTCTTTAATTTCATTCGCGGCGAAGTACTGCTCGAGTCTTTCCGCGTATTGAGTCCACGATTCCTCTGACTCCTTAAATTCCCCCACGTTCCCGTAGGTTGCCATTTTTATCCTCGTCGCCAATGCAATAAACTAGGGTGAAGCGAATAATGTAGCTATATGTTTTTAATGATCACGAAAAAGAATGAAAATGAAATCCTGCATTACACAACATAGATATCCAATTACTGGCAACGTGACTCCGCACGTGACTAGATTATAACAGTGACGTCACGAGAAACATCGCTATACGTTTTTTATTTCAAGCCCCGATACAAGAAGAGAAAGGCCCTTTCAGTTATTTTCAGGTATTATTTGTATATAGCTAGTATGCTCATATTTTATCCCATTAGATTACACTTTGTTTTCCATCAGCCATTGCTGCATGCTTTGGATCTGGTTGATCAAAAGAAGGTCACCAAATTGACATCAACTAGTGGGAGGGTGCTGTATCAGGTTAGTGGTGATTTTTACCAGTAAGTTCAGTTGTCAGTTGCTTTGCATGAACTAAATGTAACTTTCTAGAGTTTGAATCTCAATTTAATGAACCTTTACAGAACAATGCACTGAGTCAGAATAACAAATGAAAATTCTTTAGCTCATTTACCGTAAACTGCATGGAAAAGGACCTTGATACAAAGAGACTCTTAAAATAACAAACCAAATTCCTCAATGCCTTCCAGACTCTTGGGTTAATTAAGGTTCCATTGCATTGAGATGATATTGGTGATTGTAATGAGTTGTGTATTTTCATGCAAAGCAAACACTTTTTCATTCGAAACAGTTTTTGCACAACTAGTAGTCGTATAGTAGTATTAGTATTAGTGGAAGTGGCAGTGGTAGTAGTAGTAGTAGGAATGGCAGTGTCAGTGGTATTAGTGGAAGTGTTAGTGATTAAGTGGCAGTGGCAATGGGGGTGGGTGGTTGGGGTGGTGGCAGTGGTGGTAGCAGTAGTAGTGGCAGTTGCAGTGGCAGTGGTAGTAGTAGTAGTAGGAATGGCGGTTGCAGTAGTAGTAAGAATGGCAGTGGCAGTGTCAGTGGTATTAGTGGAAGTGTTAGTGATTAAGTGGCAGTGGCAATGGGGGTGGGTGGTTGGGGTGGTGGCAGTAGTAGTAGTAGTAGCATTGGCAGTTGCAGTAGCATTGGCAGTGGCAGTGGCAGTGGCAGCAGTAGTAGTAGTAGTAGTAGTAGTAGTAGTAGTAGTAGTAGTAGCAATAGTAGTTGCAGTAGTAATTTGTAAGTTCCCTTACAAAGATGAAACAGGCGAAACTGCCAATTTACAAAGGGGAAAATGACATGAAAGACTCACTAGTTTAAGAATGCAATTCGTGTTTACGCAGCTGAATTAATATGTGGTACGGGAGTTTCGGGCTTTCGGACTTTGAAACTAATCTGCATTTATTTTTTTCTCAATGAGTGAGCGGGCGGAATTCAACAAACCCCGCAATCTGATTGGTTCCCGTAGCGGGTGGAATTTTCTCATACCGCCCGCTCACGGTGGGTGGAATCCTAGTCTTGGTTGCGTGAGCTTGTGTGATGACCTTAAATTCCAATTAGACAAGAGGTTTGGAAATAGAATTCAAATAAAAATAATTCTCTTTGAAATGTTCAGGTTGTTAGTCACTTTAATACTACATTTGCTATTAAGCGCGGTGCGAGTCAACAATTGAAACAGTGATTTCAGAGAAGAAAGGGAGAGAGAGAGGAAAAAAATAAACAAGTTATTTGCCAGCTAAGGGTCAGTTCGTAAAAAGCTTAAGCGGACGGACCTCCCAGCTGGCAAATAACATACAGTCAACTCTCTCATAGCGACCACCTCCCGTAAGCGACCACTTCGTAAACAACCGTTTTGTCTCTCAGTTAAATACTGTTCCTAGCTGAGAGAATTGGAGATGACACATTTAAAGGAACAAGTGGTTGGCTAGACAAGTGGAAAAAGAGACAAAACATCGGCCAAATGAACATTGCTGGGGAAGAGGGAGATGTAAGCCAAGAGACGATAGACAGCTGGAATGAAGGATTGAAAGAGCTAACTAGGGGCTACTCACCGAGGGATATATGGAATGAGGACGAAACTGGCTGTTTCTGGAAGGCGATGCCTCAGAAATCGCTCTCTCAAAAGGGGAAACGCTGTAGGGGCGGCAAAAATGCGAAGCAACGAATAACTGCTGCATCCTTTGTGAATGCAGCGGGCGACAAAGAGGCCCTTATTGTGATAGGAAGTAGCAGACGACCGCGCTGCTTCGCACGTTTGGCAAATCCATCATACCCCTGCAGTGCCCAGTACTTCAGCAAGGAGAAGTCGTGGATGAGAACCGAGATAATGGTTACTATCCTTACCAGATTGAACAACCGTCTGAAAAGAGAGGAAAGGCATATTATCCTTTTCTTAGACAATGCACCATGCCATCCACCCTCGCTGACAGACATGTTCTCCAACATTAAAGTGGCCTTTCTACCGAAGAACACCACATCGCGCACGCAGCCCCTGGATGCAGGTATAATCAAGATGTGGAAGATCTACTAGAAAAGGAAGTTGCTGCGGCATATCGTTAGTCAAGTTGACGGAGAACACTCTGCCAGCGAGATAGTAAAGTCTGTGAACCTCCTAATGGCCGTGCGGTGGATGGTAAATGCGTGGGACGAAGTCAAGTGCGAGGTAATCAGTAAGTGTTTCAGACATGTTGGAATGTACCCCTAAGCCATGGATTTGGATGAAGATGACGATGACCCGTTTGCTGGTGAGGAGTTACCAGACCTTGAAGCCCTGGTGCAGAAGATGTCTAAGAAAGGTATTGACGCTGCACCCTATGCTGCCTTTGACGATGATGCGGAGGCCTATTACTCCTTAGATCCCGCCGACCCTGACTGGAGGGAGACCCTACGAGAGGAGGTTATCGCTACTCACTAAAACAGCAATAAGACGGAAATAGCAACTGATTCCGACAGTGATGGTAGCAGTGACGATGCTCCCTTACCAATCCCAGCGGTGCAAACAGTTAAAGGAGCACTTGATCTCGTGCTTCAGATCGCTGAGTTTGCAGATTATCAGAGTTGCGAGGAGTTGTCCACTGCAGTCACGAAAGTGTCTGATATTCTTGTTGACGTGAGGCTGAAGTCACAGAAGCAATCGAGCATTCTAGACTTCGTAGATAAGCGGTCGAATGCGACCGAGTAATGTAAATACATTATTAAGATTTCAAATATATGCACCCCATGTTTGACGTTGTTTTCCTAGGTTTTGTTCGGTTTAAATTTCAGGTGATTTTCATTAACATGAGACACATTGACAAGTACTGTACACTCCACTCGACTTTTCCCGAAACTTGTTGCATGTGAAAAAAATCAAATAAATTAGTTTCTATTTGCCTAATTTTAGCTGATTAGGTAATATGTTTAGGTAATTAATTGATCAATCCAGTGTTAGACTTATTTTGTTGATCTTTCCCGTAAGCGACCACTTTGTCGTGCACCAAGGGTGGTCGCTTACGAGAGAGTTGACTGTATTTATACGCTGAACTTTTAAACACAGACATTTAGATATGAAATCTGATAGCATTTTTCGTAGATTCCTCAGTACTTTTATTTGGGTCTTATTTTCTTTTTGGTCATTAAAAAGGCCAGGGCGAAACGACTTTTAGGCACAAGCAAAATGTCTGTACAGTCGGTATAGAGGTTTTAATTTTGGGTATAGTTGATTCACTACCTATACAAACGCGCAGAGAAGACTGAGTACTTCCAATGAACGTGGGACTATGGTAGGAATTACCTTTTTGCATCTTAAGAATGATAGTAAATGCCATTCCACTATCTACTACTACACTTTATACCTATTTCTCTAAGGTTTGGATCAAGACTCTGATAGCACGATTCAAAAGATGAGATCAAACCATTTAACAAGTGTGCCAAAGCTATAACTATTATCTTATCAGTAAGCAAGCGGTGTTGTTACTTGTTTTTCCTATGCATTTCAAAATAAAAAAAAACCTTGTTTATAAACGAGCGTAGCCTAGCGTCAAACAAAAACATTGGCGATGAAGAACTGCCCGGCGGTTTTATTAACCGCATAAAAGTGGACGGGTGTCACTGTTATAATAATTGCTGCGGAGCGAGCGAATCGAGCGAGCAGCAACATAATCAGGGGTACCCAATGATAATCTTCGGTGAAATATGTGTTCGGTAGAGACAAGCTGTTCTAAGAGTTTAGGTTATACGTTGCCAGACAGCTACAGATGTTTTTACTAAAACATCACCTAAAAGCTTCGCGACCAGGGAAAGGTAGTCCCTTACTGTTTCGGAAAGGATATTTTTGCAACTTTTGGCACTTAAAAAGGTCACCTAGCAGTTTCGGATGAGCACATGCTTTGTCGGGAAGTTCTTAGAAGGTAACGTTCAGCTAGCAATTTCTGAAATGAAGATATCATTCTTTAAAATTCTCGGACACTTCAATTTTCAGCTAAGATATCCGAACAGATCATCACTTTTCACCAGAAAGCATAGCGTTTAACCAGAATGCACTGCGCCACATGTTCAACATCATTGTTTGTTTTTTTGTCTTTTTCGATCACGTTATAATGGCTTAAAAAGGCTATTTACGACTTTATTTTAGGTTGAGGGCAGCTCCAATCGGGTCTACAACTGTCTTATAACAGGAGAGTTCTGCACATGTCCATCTTACACATACACAGGTAAGCTTTGGTACACATACAGTGGTCTATATGTCACGTGAGCTATGGCCAGAATTGTGACTGACTATCAGCAAGATTGATCGACAGACTGCTAGCTGACCGACTCGGAGCTGCGCGCTTTTCTAGTCTTTTGTCACGCATACGAGGGAAACGGCCGAGAGAGACTTGAGAATGCGTCATGTACAATTTTGAGTTTCATTTTTATCGGTAGTTTTAGTAATTTTAATCATAACTGAATAATGACTAGTAGTAGCTATCGCAAAGTGCCAACGAGACAGTCATTTTTCGAACCCAATAGTAGCTATATTTTTTTTTATTTCAAAGTACTGCAACTCCACTTACCTAAGTTAAGGATGGTGCCTACTATTGTTGTTGCGCATAAGTTCTGTGCATCTCGAAATACTCGAGTTTCCTATGGTTGGTGCTTACTAATAGAGGGATATTTTGCGCGGTTTAAGACTATGCGGAGAAAGCTGAACTTAGCAAGTGATCTTGGTATTCAAAAAGAAAATTGGGGGTTATCATGCATGTTTCAGAGATAATTAGGCTTCAATTTGGAAAAGAAAAAACGCCATACATTGATTGCTTTGTATTTTAGAGCTTTTTTTTCTTTTAGTATTTCAATAACACTTGTTAAGATCTGCTTTTCCCGCATATCGAGTAAACCGCGCAAAAATACCTTTGAATTAGCAGGCACCGTCCTTTAAGTTGCTTTTTTTCTTCAAATTTTGAAAGTGTTTTTGCTTAACACCTGACTGGCAAAATTTTGAGCTTTAACTTTTATCCAAAGGTCGTTTACTTTAAGTGCAAGTTTTGGATTTCACCGTCCGCCATTACTCACGTTCAAAACTGACCGATTGGACAGCAGAGGGTTGAATCCAGGGAAAAGTGACGTCAAAGGCTCACTGGCTTAAAATTTCAGCGCGTGAGTGAAGCTTATTATAAGTGCAAGACGCGAGTTTAAAAGTCTGAAAGCCCAAAACTCCCGTGCTGCAGCATATTAATTCTGCGGCGTACACACGCATTGCATGCTTAAACTAGTGGGCCTATGACGTCATTTTCTCCTCGATCCAGTTCTCTCATGCAAGATCTCAAAGTTAATAATGGTGGACCATTAAATATGAAATTTCCAGTTAAAATAAACAGGTGTCTTTTTGAAATCAAGGCTTAGAACTTTGCAATTTTTTGGTCACAGTTAACGATGGAAACGTAAGTAAATTTGGATCTCAAACTGCAATGTAAATGTCAACGTGTTTTGCAATAATAATTACTTTTCCAGATTAGAGAAATAATCTGTTGGCAATTTTAAAAATCTTTTTTCAGTGTTAGTGAAGACAGAATCTCTAATGGTGAGTAACTGTAAAGACCAATAGTAAATTGGTGTGAAATTGTCTTATATGGTAGAGGTCATGGGTTGGAATCCCGTTGGAACCACCTGAATTTTTCAGGTGTCTATAAGAGACAATTGCTTTAATTGTCCTTCAAAGTGCGAGGATCACTACTACATTTCGTCTATAATCCACACTTCAAATATATACATTTCTTTCATTCATTGAGTCCTTTCACGGGAACAAATGAGCCCAACAAATTAAACCTACTGTCTCCCAACTGTACGGCTTCATAGCTCAGTTGGTGGAGCATTGCATCGGCATCGCAGAGGTCATAGGTTGGAATCCCGTTGGGGCCAACTGAATTTTTCAGGTGTCTATGAGAGACGATTGCTTAAATTGTCCTACTAGAGCGGTTTTGAAATGAGTGTCGTAAAACCAAAACCATAGTAATTACTTTAACCAATCAAAAAGGACGGAGACAATCCAGTAAACCAATCAAAACTCGAAGTAATTACACGTAGCCAACACAAAAGGCGGGAAAATGTGCACGCACGAGCCACAATTGGTTTTGGTTTCACTTCTGATTGGTTGAAAAAGTGAACCAATCACTGAGTGAAGTAGATGCAAAACCAAAGTAATTCGCTAATTACTTTTGACACTCAATTCAAAACCGCTCTAAGTGCGACGATCACTACTACATTTCGTTTATAATCCACACGTCAAATATATACATATATAATTTTATATATTTCTTTCATTCATAAAAGCCTTTCTTATTAAACTAAAAGAGTCTTGTTGAGCTCAGACCCGGACTTTGATAGGACCTCGGACCTTTGGCTTCAGTTGCTGCCGTCTTTCCTCGAGCAAACGCCGTTGCATTTGCAATCTGGTCCGTGTTTGAACTGCGTCTAAAATGATCACACTCGACTAAAACTTCAAATAATCTTCGCTTGTTGATAGTTTCCTGACGACTCCTGATCGGAGCCTGGTTTTCACTAGCGCGGCAAGCACAAGGTCAGGCACAAGGGCAAACACAAGTACAAGCATAAGAGCGCTTATTTCACCGAGAACACGGCGTTGACGCAAGCATAAGGCTGGTTTACACGTACGACGCAAGCATAAGCGTTAGCGCAAGCATGAGCGACCATGCGCACAAGAAACCAAATTGCAAACCGGAGCGACGCAAGCATAAACGTAAGCACAAGATTTCCCTCACCCAATCCCTTTTTGGTTTCTTTTCTATTGCTCCTTCCCTTCGCCTTCTCCTTCTTCGCAACAGAAGAACAAGCAACAACGTCTCCTCGTCGCTAAGCATCTGCTCGGCATCCGCCATTTTGGATTTAAAATTTTGGCGCCAAAATGTTTGTTCACTGCGCCTGCGTGTGTCACCTTGTGCTTATGCTTATCGTTCGTGTAAAGAACCTTGTGCTATGTGCTATTATTCTTATGCTTGCGTCGTACGAGTAAACCAGCCTATAGGCACAAGCACAAGGATCAAAGTGTTTCCTTTTGCTTTTGCTTGCGCTTATACTTGCGTTCGCTTAACTAAGTCGTGTGAAAACGAAACGCAGCATAAACACAAGGAAATTTGTTGCGTCTGGCCAATTAAAACACTTGGTCCTAGATTCCCTACGTCTGAGTATTTGAACAAAATGACGGTTGCCGTGCCTGATTTTATTTTTTTACGTATTTTTTTACTTATTTATTTTTTACTTTTATTTAAACAATATTTGCTCCATGAGCACAAAGTGCTTATCGAGAGAGTGAGCTTTTGATTTTGATGCCTATGTCGACGTTCGTTTTCCCTAGCACAAGCTGCTTATATGCTTGTGCCTGCATCACTAGTGAAAGCCGGGGTTTAGTGACACATTCCTGCCAAAGTTATGTAGTCGTTTCCAATGGTTACGAAACGATCACTTGAAGTCATAGCCTGCAGGTGCTCCTAATTATGAAGACTACTAATTAAAGATAATTACTTTAATTGTTTTGTTAAAAGGGTTTTAATTACCACTGCTGTTTTCATGTTTTAAAAATTACTGGACAGACAAGCGAGAATGAGAGAAAGTTTTTTTTACCTCTCCATAGTGCAAACACCTCCTTGCTGTTCATTTGGCCGAGGCTCTTGGAGAATGTACCAATAAAGCCATACGTGACGAGGAATTTGCAGCCTTTATGTGTTGCGACAGGGTAGCAGATGCCAAAGGCGACGAAGATCCAACTGCATCGGGCCAGTGAACTTGTAGTAATGCCTAGATCGTAGCTGTATACAAACTTTAAACGTTGCTTTATTTATCCGTACTCTTTAATGATGATTATCAGTTTCCTTTGATTACTGCGAACGAAGATGATCATCGCAGTCCCGAGCAACTTATGCATGCGAAAGAATCCCGAAAAAACCCCAACCTTGAACGGGACTCGAACCCATGACCCGCGGTTGCGCTGCACATTTGCTCTACCATCTAAGTCATCACGTCATGTGGAAGCTACAATCGTGGTCAAAAGTTGTTGGGAAGGTTGCGCGCATCAGCTCACTTCACACCTAATTCGATTTTTCTAAGTATTGGCTGAAGTATTTGGGAAATACCATGCTCTTGTGGCCCCCCTCCCCATATTCAATGTTGGAGTTCTTCAGGTAACAAAAGTCACCCTTTTTCTCCCCTGGAAAATCCAACATTGAAAAGGGGGAGGGGGGTATCTGTAAAATGAGGTTACCTTCCCAACACTTTTGTCCATGATTGTAGTCAGTTGCGAGTTCGTTCTATACCCCTTTTGAGGTACATCAGTTAAGATATGCCTTTCATATATTTCACAGTCATTAATTCCTCTGGATTACTTCCCAACCGAATCATTTAAAAAAGACTGAAGTATTCCGAGATAACCGTTCTGAGTTTCAATTTCTAACGTAACCTCTTTCTTCACGTGAATTAAGTCCGACTTAAAATGTTGGAGAATGTTCTAGATTTTTAATCAGTAAAAAATCGTCGTCTGGTCTAAGTTTTTGGTTCAAAGGCAAGCAGGAACAAATTAGATCTATTCGCACTTTGTAGGTATGGAAGCCACTCCGTCGGCTGGTGTATTGTATTTGTTTGAGAAAATCAATTTGCCGATTCTCCAGTTTCCAAACCCACTTCAAGGGCCTTTACGAGATTTCACGGTTTGTCCCCTACACCCCTCCTCCTCTCCCTTTCTCTCCTCTTCTCTCTACGCAATGGAATTTGTTAGTTCACGGAGGGGCATTTGTCCTAGTCACCCTAACTGAAATTCCCCAACAAATGGGAAACATCCGTAACCCAAGTGTGTACGTATATGGGAGAATTCAACAACGCCACTGTATATATGATGGATGAAGCACCTTCGCTGATCCACAGCATCAGGAACTTCTTATGCATCACCCAAGGACAGTGAATCGGCTCGGCCCACGGCCTTCGGATTAGATCACCGTTGCTCTACCGCCTGAGCTACAAGGCCAGACTGGGGCAGACCGTGGGAGCCGGTTTGAGGACAAATCGGCTCGGCCCAAGCCAAGTGTAAAGGAGTGTTGTCCTAAGCAGCGTGTATACGTATATGGATCTATCCGAAGGTCGTGGGTTCGATTCCCACCCTACAGGTCAGAGATTTTTCTCTGTTCTTGGGTGATGCATAAGAAGTTCCTGATGCTGTGGATGAGCGAAGGTTCTTCATCCATCATATGCACAGCGGCGTTAGGCCTCACTTGAATTCTCTCCACATCCGTGACTTACTTTGTTGTGTAGACGTTTTCCTTATTTTTGTTGACAAACATGTCTGCGTATCAGGTGTTGAAATACAGTAGTGATATGAAAAGTATAAAGAAAAACAACAACAAAGAAACCGCAAAACGAAACGGGTAAATCTACAGCATAGGCGTTGACCAGGGGTCGGGCTTTAAGTCTAGTACTCAGTATATACTTAATTTGTATTAGACATCCCTCCTTCAGTGCATCAAGCGACTTCACCTGTAGACTGGTCAGTCAACGTCCACCCCGACGACCTGCCGATGATAATAATGATGAATGAATATGTATGACATAAGTTGTCTGACCTGTTGGCATGTTGGTTGGTGTGCGCTGACATCGAGTAATAGATTGTTCGTCCGACTCTCGATCAACAGCAACCTCGTCCCCAGGGTCTCTCTTCTTCCCTTCCTTGGAGCGGGAGACAGGAAGGGAAGAAGAGAGACCCTGGGGACAAGGTTGAACACCCAGTGCCCAGTGAATAATAGAGAGCTTTAGATTCTAGGACGAGAACGACTACGAGTACGAGATTTCGTCATAGAACACCAGTGAGCCCGTGCAAACCAGCGTCATTTTGGCGGGAAAAACCGTCGTGATATCGTCGTCATTTTAGTACGCAGTTTTGCAAAAATGTTGTTGTGTCAAAACAATTCAACAGCACTGTAGCACTTTTCGATCAGCAAGAAGACTCAGCTACCAGCAATAAGAATAACGGAGCAACCTATGCTGCCAACAAAGAGTAAGATTAATCGACCGGGTTCCAAATTTTCTAACTATTTTCGCTAAAAACGGGCAGTTAAATCTCGTACTCGTTCTCGTCCTCGTCCTAGAATCTAAGACCTCGTTTACACGGATCCGGACAAATTTGTGCACGGACAAAAAATTGCACGGTCCACCTTGCGTTCACACGGGGCCGGTGGAACTGGACGAATTTTTGATGAACGGCTAAGTGTGCAAGTTTGGGACCTTAAAAAAGCAGGTCAACGTTTGGACCGGCACGGTTCCACTATGCGTACGGACTCTTGAGGCGCGTTTACACGACAGATAAAAAATGGCACGGGTCGGGTAAATAGTGGAACGGTTCCAATCATTTTTGTAAAGAAACAGTGAACTTTTATCCGTTCCGCTACGGGACCATAGGCGCCTATCGTGTAAACGCGCCTCAAAACGCCCGAACCGTGCAAGGTTTTGCACGGTTAGCGCGGTTTTTTGGTTGCTAGGCAAAAATGTTTCAAGGTCTTAATTTCTTACTTCCATAAAGTAACATTTCCCTGTTTAAAATCAAATTTTACAAAAACCAAAAGCACGATACTTTTTAGTTTGTTTAGGATTCTGTCTTTGTGGAAGCTTCCTGCCGCCTCGGGGGAATTTGTTCTTGTCGTTATCATGGGACTTTCCCAAAAATAGTTTGGTTATGTTTTCGTACTTGCTCCTCACTGTCTCCCAGTCAACTCCTTCGCCTGCTTTTCCGACTTTGTAGTCTAAAACTACATGTGAACACCACTGCGATCTGTAACAGAATTTGCACTGTTCCATGTAAACAGGCGGTCCAGGGACAAAATTCATCCGAAAGCACTCTCGAAAGTGCTCTCGGACAGAAATGCACGCTTAAGCGCTGTTTATGAATAAATCGATAAACATAGTAAAATGCCCATTTGTGTGTTTTCCAGGAAATGCAGGCGATAAATGTCGCAAGTCTGAACAGTTTTTTCCCATTTAAGTATATTTTGCATTTACCCTAAATTAACACGAAGTGCTCAACACGGTCGGTGTCTGACATTTGCAGACTGCAGACTGGCTACAAATAGCGCTGATAAACAGTATTTAAGTCTAAACACCCATTTCAAATAGCGCTGATAAACAGTATTTAAGTCTAAGAACCCATTTTGAAACGTTAGCTTTCAATTATTGAACCCCCTATTAAACCCTAACCCTTAAATACTGTTTATCAGCGCTATCTGTAGCCAGTCTGCGGTCTGCAGTCTGCAGTCTGCAAATGTCAGACACCGCAACACGGTGGGGAGTTTTTGCCGAGATATTTATTACTAGAGAAAGTGTCTGACGAGGCCAGTTAATCATTATTGAAAACTCCTTGAATTCTCAACAATAGTTCTTTACCTTCAGCCCAACTCGAGTTAGATAGGGCCAGTCGTTGTAAATAAGGCAAGACTTTCGAGGCTCTGGATCGACAAAAATCATTTCTGTTCGAATCCTGTGGGAGAGAGAATTTCACACCTCTTATGTGTACGTCACAAGGTGACACCTAACCTTTAGCTTGAAGGAACACTTTCTACTGTCTATGAAAATTTCTATGAATATAATTATTTATTTGCATAATACACTCTTTTTCATATCTATAAGCTCCAAATAAACGTTAAAGTTTTTTTGTGCGAAAGATGAACAAACTCGTATGTTAATGAAACAAAATTTTAACAAGGAGGTCTGCAAAGATTCCCTCATGCGAGTTGGTAATGTTTCAAGTACTCGGAGTTGAAACTTGAAGTGTTATCGATCGTTAATGTTGGAATTACGGGAGCTTACGGGTGTTAATGGAAGAAGTTACGGCAAGATTTCCGCACAGGTCCCTACTTCATTATGCATACACTCCTTTGTTTCAAGAAAACAATAGCGATAACAATAGGCGTCCTTTGGGACTGTGGCGCTTTGTTCTTTCTTTTTAGAGGTTTTTTTTCTAAGTATATATGGACTTAAAAAAAGTCGGTCGAACTTCTGTCTGAAATACGGAAAATCGAACAGTTTTTCCTGCAATTTCGGCACTTTTCCTGCAATTTTATCCATTTTTCAGTTTTAGAATAAGCGCAACAAGTGGAGTTTCAAGCAATCGTTGTAATAGGGTTCAGATTCGCAAACATAAGAAACAAACCAAATAAAAGTACTGTCATAAGAAATTTAATGGCTACCTGCTCTTTTCATCGTGAAATTGTTCTTCCTGTCTGCTTAAAAATTCGTCGAGGCACTCCAAAGTGTATATTTTCTTCCTTTCCTGTATTTAGGATCACGAACGGTGCATTTAGAGGGATTTTGCGATTTATCGCTCTTTGTAGAGATCGGCAATATGCTCAATGATACTTCCAAGTAAATAGCTTTGGTAGAGATCCATGGATGTTCCCGTACGAGGCATACTTCGTTTCACTCCCCATCATGTCTTTTCAATGCCCTGCTGTGGGCTCGTTTGCATGTGTTGACGAAGTTTAGGCGATGGTTAACTGCGGTGAGATGATGTTAGCCCTTGTCTTGTAGGCAGTTGTAAACTTTCCGGGCACAGGTAGCTAGGGCTAATATATTTTCAAGGAACGTTTACGGTCAGAAAATTAATATGTGTTCTGGCAGATTGAAGGCTATCCATTGCAGTTTTTTCTTGAGCATCGCGAAACAGATCCATCTCCCGATGCGGCACTTTGTCTTTGCCAACTGACTGCGTTTTCACACAGGTTTTGGACACGGAGGACGAAAGTAAATTGTTTTCTTTGCACCACTTTATGCACAACTCTGGAATGGCTATAAGGCAGGGACAATTTCCAAATGATCAAAGCTCCCATTGCTGTGACCCTTTTACTTCGGTAGCCATCTTGATTATTACGAAGACACAAGTTTGCTTCAAAAGAAGGGAAATATGAAACGATTTTAATTGCAATGAACTCGTGCATGAAAGCTTCCCATGAAAGATGCACCAATCAGACTTTAAGCGTGGTATACTCTTCCACGCAGTGAACTTATAAGTGTGCCGCACGCACGGGGCATGAAGGAAAAGCAGGTCACAGTTCACAGCAATACTGGAAAACCTAAAACTATCACATGGACTAACCTTAAGCCTAAACAGTGCCTTTAGTTGTAATTAGGGTTACGGTTAGCATTATTAAAGGGATGGGTTGTTTCAAGAGTAGTAAAACAGGGAT